>NC_048418.1:22756393-22790168 GCF_013103735.1 Etheostoma cragini | reverse complement strand
CCCCCCCCCCCCCCCCGATCTAACCCAGCAGGCTGTGTTAGCAGGTCCTGCCACCATCCACAGGATTGATTTCAGAGTTATAGTCTTTCTGTGTCTTCAAAAAACGAAATACAGATAAAAACAAAACAACTCTTCAGCCTCGCAACTCCAGGTTCAGGAGGAAGTTTTATTTAGTGCGCTGAATACATTTACTGGAGACGGTGTGCAGCAGAAGTGTGGCGACAAATCCCCGAGCTGTTTCTTGACACTTTATGCTAATCTGCTGGGTCCTTCGCCCTTGACGGAGACAGCTGCACCCTCGGGCGAGTTGGAGAAACAGTTTTCGGATTAATGCCTGCCACACACACACAATTCTGCCGTGGATCTGACTCTACAACTTTCACCACTGATCTGTGTCACCACTACAGCCGGCAGATGTTTCTAAAAATGCTTCATCCAAACAACAGAACGGTTCCGTCTGCTTTGAAATGCAACTGGAAACATATCAAACGTTTTCATCTTTGTCGAGCAACTTTTCTCATGTTTACAACACAGCTTTCCGGTAATAAAAAATGAGGAGGAGATCAGTTTGGGTTTTTTTCAAAGTTGAAAGAAGACAGTCCCACATATTAATTTCTGGAAGATTAAATCCAGACAGTTTATATTTTGCTGGTGCTACACCTGCTACATATATAATCAATCCTTCCAGAAAAAATTCATTTTTTTTGTGATTGTTGCGGGCAAAAATCCTTGATTGTTTTAAATGCAATGGAATATGTGGGATATTTATGCAATTTTATGCAATGAAACCGCGGGAACTTGCAAAAACTGATTTGTCACTTCATAACGTTCCCATGGCAACCGGGAACTTTAACTTTCTGCTAAGATATATGTGACGTTTTTGCAACAAATGCGGAGATTAGGAGATCACGCCGGCCCTGCATCATTTTGCATGCAAATTGGCAATTTATGTGCCAAAAAGTGCGTATTTAAAAAAAATGTGGCCCGCGCATAAATGTGCAGACTTGGGCTGATTATGCAACCGCAAGATCACGTTTTTCTGGAAGGACTGTATAATGCTGCTTGCTCCTTGGCTGCATATCGTAAACCTGTTCGCATGTTAAATAAAAGACCTTATATGAAAAAGTCCCTCAACAGTTGTATTCACTAAACAGATGAATGTGGTACGTGACTATCCTATTCTGGGGTTTTATTGTGAGAGGTTTTCAGTCATATTTATTCTAAGCCATATGATGTCTCATCTGGTGATTTTCAATATGATTTTCGTATAAGTTTAAATGGCTTTATATTTTCTAAAGCACATTTCTCTTACCAATGTAATGTTCACGCCACTTGTTAATAGATCTTTTAAATTTAAGAATGTTGCAAATGTTCAACCCAATCTGTTCTGCATGACAAAAGTTTGCGTCGTTTCAGTCAGCAATTTGATTAAATGCCAGTTCCTTTCTGTGTTTTTGTTTTCACGTTTAGCCTGCGGGGAAGGTCTCGCCACTTATCGATCAATCTGCTGCAAGAGAAATGTCACAGCCTTGCTTTGGCTCAGCCGATTGGCCTTTGCGGATGAATCTTATTACCTTGGCAACATTGCCACTTTGCTTTTAGTCATCAAACCCATATGGCAAGAGAAAACTGGCACCTTTGCTCTGAGTGGTGAGGAAATTCAAACGTTCAGGAGGCACCGTCGTTGACGGGCGCCCAAATAGAAGTTGGTAGAGCGGGCGCCCATATATAGAGGTTTACTCCTCGACCCAGCGGGCCGGGGTTCGACTCCGACCTGCGGCATTTAGCTGCATGTCATTGCCCCTCTCTCTTTCCTTTCACTTCTTAAGCTGTCCTGTCAAGAAAGGCCTAGAAATGGTTCTTAGAGTTTCCAAAAGTAAAATGGGAGCCAGAGCGTTCCTCTCCTGTGGAACCAGGTTCCAGTTTGGGTTCAGGAAACAGACACCTTCTCCACATTCAAGAGTAGGCTTAAGACTTTCCTGTTTGACAAAGCTTATAGTTAGGGCTGGCTAAGGAGAGTCCTGAACCATCCCTTAGTTGCGCTGCTATAGGCCTAGACTTTTGGGGGACTTCCCATGATGCACTGAGCACCTCTCTCCTCCTCCTTCTCTCCAACTATATGTCACCTTATCCCATTAATGCATGTTACTAACTCAACTTCTTCCCTTTCCCACAGTCTTGTGCTCTCTCGCCCCTCTCCTCTCTCCTCCTCAGTTTGTGAAATGGTCATGTCAATGGTCATGTCAAGATTTTCTAGTTTATGTGTTCTTGTTTTATTACGTCTACATGTCACCATTGTCGAACGTGACCATTTTCACATTTTGCCATGACACTGGGTTGCTCTGGGGGGGACGCAAGAAATGAAAATGAAATGCCAAACACAGGACAGTGACAACAACTCGCACTGGGACACGATTCTTGGCCTCTCTGCATTTTTATCATTTTTGACTAAGACCAGTTTCCACTTATTCACAGGATGGAAAAACCAACCGCTGCCTTTGGTATTACAGCCCTGGCTTTTGTCCGCATGTGGCTTTGAGCTTCAGTGGTTACTGCAGGCTGTGAGAGAGATCTCGATTTAGATTGATCTTGAGTGACAACAGCTCCAGGTAGCTGAAAACAATCTCTCTCTGGTTGTCAGAGTGAGCCGGTGACTACGGGGGGGGGGGACCAGCTAACAAGCAGGATAACATCGGCTGGGAACCTGCTCAGTCTCTCAGAACGCTGCTCTGGATTTCTACCTTCCTTTCTTTGTTTCTTTTTTTAAAAAAAATCACAGACAGGACTGTGGAGTCACGCCTTATCTGTCAGAATGAGCTGAGAAATATATTTCACACCCCACTCCTTTCTTTTCCCCCCCTTTACCCGCTCTCCTCCTGCTGAAAGACCAAAAGTGTTGATGTGTTAGCTGATGTGCTCTCAGGTGATATCCATTGCTAATTGCTACAAATTGAAATGAGGGTTTATTTTCTTGTCTTTCTTTCAGTGTTGTCATCTTTGCAAGATAACTAACGACAAAAATAGGAAATCCAAAATGCTTGATACATTTCCTGTATGTCAGTATCATATTCAGTAAAGTGGAAGTAAACCAAAGCAGTTGAAACATTAATTAACCATTCGACTCATTTATCAGTCATTTTCTAATGCGTTTAAAGCTAAGCACCACTGAGCAGATGGGCCGACTCATTTGGCACTAACTAAGCCCGTTTACACCGTCATGACTCCGGCATTGTGTCTCTGTGTAGCCGGTGTTTTGTTTTGCTCTAACCTGAAATCTGTTTGTCCTGAGTTTCCTGAACGCCACCCTGCTGATTCTCCAACTACACACACCTACTGTCACATGTAATCTGCACACCTGGTCCTGATTACCAACCCTGCTCCATAGAAGCCATGACCTGCATCCATTCCCTGCTGGATCGTTAGCGTAACCAGTACATTTAGCTCTTGTCTCTAGCGTTAAAATTCTGCTGTCTTGTATCCGTTTGCCTGCCGCTAATCTGCCTCCGGTTTCTCTGTCTGCAGTATCGCCGGGATAGAAACTCAAACCTGCCTGGCCGATCTGCACTAATACTCCAGCCTCCCAATTAAAAACGGAGAAAACTGGCAAACGGAGGATTAAGCAGCCAAAGAAGTCAGGAAGAAAGGAGTATCCTATGTGTTTCCTTTCCCCTTGTTTTTTTCCAAAACCCAACCATCCCATTTTTTCCCCAACCCAAACTCCGTATGGATGCCTCCCATTTTGTGCTAACCACCACCAAAAAAAAAAAAAAAAAAACATGTCCCCATGTAATGCCAAGTCTCATGGCAGTCCATGGAATGGTCCCGTTATTTAATCTGTTGATTCGTGTACAGGTCAGGTTAATGCCTTATTTTTTATATACTATATATATATATATATATATAAATAAATGTTCTTCCTTAAAATACAGGCGGCACGAGTATACACACCCCTACGTTAAATTCCCATAGAAGCAGGCCTATATTTATTATTAAAGGCCAGTTATTTCATGGATCAGAATACTATGCATCCGGATAAAGTTCTCTTGGCCTTTGGAATAAAAATTCAGCGCAGAATCGATCACCGGCGATCGACATCCAATGCATGCTGGCGTTAACCTCACGAGATTAATGTGCCCACAGTTTTTAGAGCCAGGCACCGCAGTTGCTGTTCCCCGACTGCAAGACCCAGGGCATGATGGGAAACGCCTGGCTCTCAGCTGATCCAACAGCTGATTGGGTCAGAATTGACTCAAAATGAGGACTTTTTATACAAAGTGTGATTGGTTTTGAACTGGAGGGATCGTATTTGCCATTTGCCTGATTTAAAGGCTTATTGTGTACAGAACATATGCTGATGATGTTTAGAAGAGTGACTAAATCTTTTCAGATTATGGATCATCTACAGTCCGTTGCTTAACAGCACCAGCAACAGATCGCATGTAGAGCATGATAACAGCTACTCTGTCTTACAGTAATAGCAACAATTGGAGACTGTATACATACTGATAAATGGGTCTTATAACATTTTATGAAATTGTGATTGGACGTAACAGGATGTGAGGGTTTCTGTGACTTCCTGTTCAACCTGAAGGCCGCTGGACACTATCTGACTTGACCGTGGATTTTTGTCATGCCCCCAGCTGCTGCCATCTGCTCTCGTCCACTCTACAGGGGAGGCGCAACTAGAGACTAACTGCGTCGAGATAAAGTTGCTGTGTGTGTTTTTAAGTGACGTAGGAAAATGTGATAACCATGCAGAACTGGTAGCAAGAGACACAAGTCACATGTTATCAGACCCATATATCAGCTTGTACACCGTCTCCAGTTGTTTTTATTAAGATTAGCTCTCAGAATGCTCTACATGTGATCTGCTGCTGATTTAATTAACAGAGTGTAGATGATCCGTGATCTGAACAGATTTAGTCTCTCTGTCTTCTAAGCGTCACTATCAGCCACACAACATGTGTTCTGTACAGAATAAGCCTTTAAATAAGACAAATAGCAATTCCAATCCCTACAATTAAAAAACAGTAAAAGATTTAATATAAAACGTTATCATGTTGGGTCGATCCTTAATCAATCAGCTGTTAGATCAGCCGAGAAGCACGCGTTTCCCCAGAAGACCCCGGGTCCGTGTGTAACCGCGCTGCCTGGGTCTTAGACCTTCTGCCGCCTTGATCTTGTGAGGTTATCGTAGCCTATGTTTGCAGGATGTCAGACCAAGTCGGGATCAAGTCGGACACAAATCTAACCAGCATGCATTGGGCGGTGATTGCCGTGATCAATTCTGCGCATACCTGGCTCTTCTCCAACAAGCTGGTTTTCTGCAGTAACTGACACACCTGTACTGGGCTGCAGTGAGGACTTTAGTGAAAGGATGG
The DNA here is from genome assembly GCF_013103735.1 of Etheostoma cragini. Lineage (NCBI taxonomy): Eukaryota > Metazoa > Chordata > Actinopteri > Perciformes > Percidae > Etheostoma > Etheostoma cragini. The sequence continues at coordinate 22,784,787 of NC_048418.1, read as the reverse complement.
CTTTCCTCCCATACACGTCCTCAGACTTCAACAACACAATGACTTGTTAGTCTAAGAAACGGGGGGAGGCCTCTAGCTCACCCAGTAACAGCATTTGACCCATGTTGGTAGAGTTCTACAGCGGCAAATCCAACTTGCATAACATCCCCCATTTCTCTCTCCCCCTTAGCTGTCCATCCACTGTCCCTAATCAATGGAAAAGCCCCAAAAAACAACAAACTCGACTCGCTGTTCATGTACATTTTGTCATTTCTGCCCCTAAACTGTATATAAGTGGAAAAAGCCTCCGGTTCGGCGAAGTGCTGCAAATGTGGATGTGCCTTAAACCTGCTTTATATCTGAATTCCATCAGGTGGAGACTCCTTGAACCTGCATTACAGTGGGTACGGAAAGTATTCAGACCCCTTTAAATTTTTGACTCCTTTCATTGCAGCTATTTTCCAAAAATCTAAAAAAGTTCATTTTATTTCTCAATAATGTACACTTAGCACCCTATCTTGACAGAAAAAAAGAAATGTAGAATTTTTTGCAAATTGTTAAAAAAAACCTGAAATATCACATGGTCATAAGCATTCAGACCCTTTGCTCAGTATTGAGTAGAAGCACCCTTTTAAGCTAGGACAGCCATGAGTCTTCTTGGGAATGATGCAATAAGTTTTTCCCACCTGTATTTGAGGCTCCTCTGCCATTCTTGCTTGCAGGTCCTCTCCAGTTCCATCAGGTCGGATGGTGAACGTTGCTGGACGGCCATTTTCAGTGCTCTCCAAGGATGCTCAATCGGGTTTAGGTCAGGGCTCTGGCTGGGCCAGTCCAGAATGGTCACAGAGTTGTTCCGAAGCCACTCCTTTGTTATTTTAACTATGTGCGTAGGGTCCTTGTCTTGTTGGAAGATGGACCTTAGGCCCAGTCTGAGGTCCTGAGAACTCGGGATGAAGTTTTCTTCCAGGATATCTCTGTACTTGGCCACATTCATCTTTCCTTCAATTGCAACCAGTCATCCTGTTCCTAGAGCTGAACCCCCACCCCTTAGCATGATGCTGCCACCACCATGTTTCACTGTTGGGATTGTATTGGGAGGGTGATGACCAGTGCCTGGTTTTCTCCACACATACCGCTTAGAATTAACTCCAAAAAGTTCAATCTTGGTCTCATCAGACAAGAGAATCTTATTCGTAGTCTGGGAGTCCTTTATTTGTTTTTTTTTGGCAAACTCTATGCGGGCTTTCATATGTCTTGCAATGAGGAGAGGCTTCCGTTGGGCCACTCTGCCATAAAGGCCCGACTGGTGGAGGGCGGCAGTGATAGTTGACTTTGTGGAACTTTCTCCCATCTCCTTACTGCATCTCTGGAGTTCAGCCACAGTATTCTTTGGGTTCTTCTTTGCTTCTCTCATCAAGGCTCTTCTCCTACATTTGCTCAATTTGGCTGGACAGCCAGGTCTAGGAAGAGTTCTGGTTGACCCAAAATTCTTCCATTTAAGGATTATGGAGGCCACTCTGCTCTGAGGAACTTTGAGTGCTGCAGAAATTGTTTTGTAACCTTGGCCAGATCTGTGCCTTGCCACAACTCTGTCTCTGAGCTCTTTGGGCAGTTCCTTTAACCTCATGATTCTCATTTGCTCTGACATGCACTGTGAGCTGTTAGGTCTTACATAGACAGGTGTGTGTGCCTTTCCTAATCAAGTCCAATCAGTTTAATTAAACACAGCAGGAATCCAATGAAGGAGTAGAATCATCTCAAGGAGGACCAGAACAAATGTACAGCATGTGAGTTAAATAGGAGTGTCACATCCAAGGGTCTGAATACTTATGACCATATGATATTTCAGTTTTTCTTCTTCAAGAAATTTGCAAGAAATTCAAAAAATGTTTCTGTTAAGATGGGGTGATGAGTGTGTTATTTGCGAAATGAAATTAACTTTTTAGATTTTTGGAAAACGGCTGCAATGAAAAAAAGAGTGCAAAATTTAAAGGGGTCTGAATACTTTCCGTACCCACTGATATCTGAATTCCAGCAAGCGGAGACTCCTTAAACCTGTATTCTATGTAAATTCCAGCAGGGGGCGACATGTGCGTTTGCAAAAGGAAGTCGGTTTCTGTAGAAGTCTTTGAGAAAGTGACCCACTTCTCACTTAATTTATTACTTCAGTAAACATTTTCATAATGGGTTTATGGTCTCAATCGCTACTTTGAAGTCCTTTGCAACACACAATGATTTTTGAATTATTATTTTTTGAATCAGCAATAAAGCAGGTTGGTTGTTTTAGGACAAGGCTGTGATGTGATTGGCAGTGGAAGTGTGTTAGATAACGTAGAGTGTAAGCACTCCTCCCTCGCTCCTCCCTCTCGTCTAAAATCGTCACATCCGCAACCAGGGTGGCTGAGCCCGTGACGAAAAACTCAACGACTAATAGCAGATCTTCTTAAACCAATGGGTGACATCACACATGCTCTGTCCATTAATATTAGACAGTCTATGGTTCTGCTACATCTATGCTTGAGGTCGGGTTTTTACAAGCAGTCTGGTGTTAAATTCCCTCACTCCTCCTTCCTGGGTGCTTCATCACAGCGAAATGAATCTATACTAAGAAGGGAAACAAGTATTTTTGGAAGCTAGCATAGTTAATAATGTCAGTATTCTCGGTAAAGCAGGGTTATACAAAATGGATGCTGTGACACAGTTAACTTGATAGCTTTCTCTGGGTTTGGTTCAACAGCGTACTGAACGTACTTTTAGAAATATTTCTCAGAATTGTACTTATAGAATATATTTTGGAATCATAACATGGCTAAAAGTTGTAATAACTGACCTCAGATCACAGAAGCATAGATGTCCTGGGAGAGCTGGATGTGACATGGTAAGCCTCTCTGTCTCAGTAATGTTTTCTGTTTAATCTCCTTATGTTAGTTGCCAATCTGCTCTTGAAAAGGGCTCTATAAATAAAGTTACTTACTTACTTACTTTTAAAACTTTCCCAGAGCCTAGAATTAGACTTTTTAAGTCTGTAAAGTCAACCCATTGTCATGCACTCATTTAAATTGGTTAGTTTTCAGCCATTGACACCACAACCATCACTTTTAGCTCTTCCTTCATTGGCCCGTCTCCCTTTTTTAGACCGTTTTTATTTAGTAGGTGCATCCATGTGTATCTGTGAGCAGAGCTCTTTTGATAGGAGCTTACTGAAGTAAACTACAAATACGCTTCAAGGAAAGCTCCATATACCAAAGGTACACAGCGTGAAGTGGTTGTACTGCATGTAAAGTGTCTCTCTCTGGTTTGGAATCCCTGGAGCCTCTGAGTAAAGTGAAGTGCATGTTGGCCTAATGACCCCACTTTGAGGAGAGGTGTGCTGGTGTACATGGCAACATGTTGGAACGTAATCATCATGGCAGAGAGGAACCCTGTCAGCCTCTTAAAGTAATTCAGTGTGTGTGTGTGTGCTTGCGAGTGTGCATGTGTTTAAGTGGCTGAGGAGAATGTGATAACCACCGAGAACAACTGGTAGGAAGAGACACAGACGAGGTCCTGTCTGGATTTACATGTGTGTAGACCGGAAGGGAGTTACTCACACACACATAGAAGAGTTACGTGTGTGTGTGTGTGTATGTGTGTGGCCCCTCATCCTCTGAGGCCAGTCACTCCGCTCTTTAATGAAACCTAAATGAATGTGGAAATCTAGACGTTTATGTATTCTCACTCCAACCCTCCTCCACAGCGCCGCTAAGGATGGTCTGGCTAGTCCACACAGCATTCTGGGACGGGAGGAAAACGTGCTCTGGTTTATTCGACTTTCCTTAAACCAATCACAATCGGACGGAGCTGCTACAACATAGCCTCGGGAAGGAAGTTGTTTCGGTGGAGCATGTGTACTTTCAAAAGTAGTTTTAGTTAAAAAACTCCAATTGGACCGATGCAGAGACCAGTTTACCATAGTCCTCAGAAATCCACCGGAGGTCAGAACGGCAACACAAAGACAGAGGAAGATGACGGACATCGGCGAAAAGACATCGGAGCAATCCCGGAAGTGGAACGTTGATGATATAGACTAACGTTAATGTAACAGACCGTCAGATATCTTGTGGTTTATTTGGGCTTTTATGGCCTTTAATCAAAAGGACCGGGAAGAGAGAGGGGAGATGACATGCAGCAAATACCCGCAGGTCGGATTCAAACCCGGGCCGCTGCCAAGGACTTAGCCTACATGGGGCGTCCACTACACTGGGTGAGCCAGAGGCTGCACCACATACAGACATCCTATCAGGAAGACACAGAGACATTCAATTGTATGTAGAGGTGTAACAACCTAAACCTAAATGGTAAAGTCAAGAGTAGTTGTACAAGAAGAAACGTCATGTTATCTATAATAATTAACAATACGAAGTTTTTAAAAGTTATTAAGCATTTCTGGTGTGCAAGAACTTTCTCATTCTGTACCATTCATACTAGTGCTGAAATGATTAGTCTATTTAAAGATAAATTGATCAAAAGAAAACAAATCAACATCTGTTTGAACGAAATGCATTTAAAGTCGTTTATTAGGCAAAAATACCAAACATCTGCTACTTCCAGTTTCTGCAATGTAAAGAATGTGCTGCTTTTGTGTTGTGTTATTAATATGAATATCTTCGGGGGAGGCAGCTAATGGTCATCCCCACTGACAGAGCCTGACACTGGGCCTGGGGCGCCGCCACCACAGCCTCTCTCTGGACGACCAACAGAGACAGCAACAGTTACCACGTGTCATTTTAATTTGACAAAGAAACCTCCTTGGTCTGTACAGACTGAGTATTGATGTTAACTTTTTGAATTTCAACCGAAAGGTCAGTGTTCAAATCCTCCAATGTTCTGGTTGCAGAAATCAAACATAAAGTTCCCTCATGAGTGCCAAATAGTTCCATTTAGGATTCAATTTACATGAACTGCGATGTCGTAAAGCTGCAGCTTTGCTGTTTTTCCCAGTTTAAAGTTATTGAACATCTTTTTTGGCCTTTGGAAATTGTGATGTGCGTTCTTTAAATATGTTGTGACATTTTAAAGGTGCCCCGCAACACGTGTTTCATTACTTCGTGGTAATGTCTGAAGTTCTACCATGGACTCTGTAACTTGGTTACCCTGGTTACCTTGTTTCAAGCCATTCTAGCGTGGAATAGAAAGCCTGCAGGAAGACTCGGCTCCATTTGGGCCAGGTCTCATTGATATTCAACCAGCTAAGCTGCTTGACTCTGATTGGCTAACAGGATCCTTTACCCGGCTCATGAATAGTAATGAGCTCAGGCAACATGACATCAGACTGGCCAGCTGTTGTAATTGGTCTGATTTCTCCTCTTAATTCTCCAGCTGGGAGGAGGCCTTGGGGAAGACCCAGGACTAGGTGGAGAAATTATTTCTCCAACCTGGCCTGGGAACGCCTGGGGATCCCCCAGTCTGAGCTGGTTGATGTGGCTCGGGAAAGGGAAGTTCGGGGTCACCTACTGGAGCTGCTGCCCCCGCGACCCATTACTGGATAAGTGGATGAAGATGGATGGATGGATGGATGCCCTCGATTGGTCCAAAAGGTCAATGCTGGTTTAGACAACTTCTGGCTACTGGAGTGCAATTTGTAAAGCAATATATTTCCACAGAATTCTTCCTGAGTTTATATTTATTTGAGACTGATTTCAAAAAGAGAAAAGCAACCCAAAGATGCATAGGCTTGACTGGTCTCACAACATTTATTTATCTAGGAAAAGGGTTTTTGTTGAGGTTTTAAGCTCATTTTTAGGACTGTCCTACGTTAAATTGCTCCAGTTACACCTGACAGATGAGCTGAGTGCAACCCCATGTTCTTTTGGTATTCACTGACCGGATTTGCCAATTAACCTGTATTTCCCAATGACTTTAACCTGAAGAAAGTCACAATCAAAGTCAGCTTGATCCAGTTAGGGTTTTGGAAGTTTTACAGCTTTTAGTTGCAAGATTAAAGGGCATGTTCTCAATCAATCAAATCAATAAAACTATCACTTGGCACCATTGCTGGAGACTTAATTCTAAAAAAAAAAAAGAAAAAGCAAAATAAATGTAAAAAGTGTCTAAAAGAATGCTATTTTTGACCCTAGAGGATAACACAAGGGTTAAACACCCCCAAAAGGAAGTATGGTTTAACCCTTGTGTTGTCTTCCTGTCAACCATGGTCACTTTTTCCAACATTGATGTCACTTTTTCAATGGTTTGGGTGCTTTTTATGATGTTTTTGTTGTTTTTCTGAAGGTTTTTGACATTTTAATGTTGTCTTATTTCGACAGCCCATTTTTTTTGACGAAAAATTAAATAAAAATGAACTGAAAAAAGGACAACATGAGGGTTGGATGCTTTTATGTAGGTCTTAGTGGTCCCCTAATACTGTATCTGAAGTCTCTTTAATATAGACCTTAGTGGTCCCCTAATACTGTATCTGAAGTCTCTTTTATATAGGTCTTAGTGGTCCCCTAATACTGTATCTGAAGTCTCTTTTATATAGGCCTTAGTGGTCCTCTAATACTGTATCTGAAGTCTCTTTTATATAGGCCTTAGTGGTCCCCTAATACTGTACCTGAAGTCTCTTTTATATAGACCTTAGTGGTCCCCTAATACTGTATCTGAAGTCTCTTTTATATAGGCCTTAGTGGTCCACTAATACTGTACCTGAAGTCTCTTTTATGTAGACCTTAGTGGTCCCCTAATACTGTATCTGAAGTCTCTTTTATATAGACCTTAGTGGTCCCCTGATACTGTATCTGAAGTCTCTTTATCTCAATTTCAAACAATTGAGAAAACATATGTTTACGGAATGCATAGATTCAGTCTCTACTAGAACACAATTAAAAATGGAAGTGGGATTAATCTTTTGTCATAAAGTTATAATTCATAAATAATAATGTAAAAATCCATTATGGGAAAAACACAAGTGGTCATATCCCGAATAAGTTTCTGAATTGAGTCCGGAATACATGTTAACTTGTAAACATTTTACCATCAATGCATGCTGTAAAGATTTTTCACTATAATGTCGCTGTTGTTTAAATCCTGTCGGCTCTAATGCTGCATTGTTCCCCCCGCCATTATAATTTTTTATCTTAAATCCACCAGCCATTTTTATATAATACCAACATTTGCAGCATTCTGAGCCTTTCTGGTTACTAGGAAAACTCAGCCCGGAGTAATTATTTAATAGTAATTATTATTATTCTCCCCAAAACAAGTTTCCCTCTTATTTTTAGAGAAAAAAAAACGCAACATTGTTTTAAACTTTCACTGTCTTCCGCGACATACTTGTAACAAACATTTACAAAAGCCCCTGCGAATTCAGGCATTTTGGCCCACGACAATCTCATTAATCTTATGTTGATCAATTATACATTAAGTTGCTCAGCTCCCTGAAACTCTAAAAGTTTTGGTCCAAATATTAAAGTATGAAAATATGTGGACTAAATGTGGTCAGTTTCCATTATGTCCTCATGCATGTCCATCAGTCACTGTGGATTCAAACATTATACAAAAATATTTAAAGAGACATTTATCATGCAGTGTAATGGAATATTGCTACAAAAACAAACACCTAAAGCTCCTGTTCTGTCTTATTTTCTTTCTTCTCCTTTTTTATTGTTCATTGAATTGCTCTGAAAGTCAATCCCAACGATAGCGTTGGCCACCATCATTGTTATAGTCGTGTCTGGACTTTAAGTGTTAAAATATATATTTACACTTATGATTCTACGTGGACAGACCTGTAATCTGTACCGGTCTCTCAGATGACCTGTAATCTGTTGTGGCCGTTAAAAGAGCCTCATGTTCATCTTCTGACCCACTGGCTGAACAACAGCATGATGTGAAACAGCAACAGATCCTCCACCAGCGCCGGGAAATAAAAAGCTGCATTCTTCTCTGTGCAGCTTCTCTCTGTGCCTGGTCGCTTCCAGCTGTCCCGGTTCTCACAGCTTCCTCGTGAAGGAACGCTTCGGCCATCTTGAACATGTCGGACGTGCAGTGCTTTCCTCCGTTGGCTGACACTATCTCATCGATTTTTTTCATGAAGTCACAAACTTGCCTTTTGCGTTTTCTTCCTTTGTTGTCAAACACACAGTATCTCCCAGCACACATGGATACCAGGGCTGACACACAGCTGCTCGACTGGATCTTCTGATCCATGTACTGACCTCCCAACTCATCTCCATGAGTGAACACCAACATGGTGTACTTCTGGGCCTCTTCGCCGAATAGTTCCGGTAGCATCTCAAGTAGGGCAACGTTGGTTTTGGACATCCTGCCAATCTTCACCACAATAACAAAGGCATGTGGTCCTGGTCTGGCATCGGTTAGCGACTTCATAATCTCGTTGTACAGCTGTTCAGGAGACAGAACTTCATCAGTGAATCCTGGAGTGTCGACCACCGTGACCCAGCGTCCCTCAACCTCTGCTGACTTGGAAACAGTCTCTGTACTGACTGCACTAAAGTCCAAGTCTGACTTAAACAGATCCGCTCCCAGGATGGTGTTTCCTGATGAACTCTTCCCTTCTCCAGGAAGACCGAGCAGCACGATCCTCATTTGCTCCAACTGGACAGCACCAACAGCTGGAGAAAAGAAAACAGAGTCAACCAGGAATATCAGATGGCCATATAATATAAAATACTTATCGAATGCTGAAATAACTGTTGTGTCGAAAATAAATTTGTTGGCTAACGTTAGCTAGTCTTGATCTACTCGCCTTGGCCTACATGGCATTGTGATATATATCAGTCCTTCCAGAAAAATGCAGGGTTTTTTTTGTGATTGTTGCGGGCAAAAATCCTTGATTATACGGTACGTATCTTCTTTTTAAAAAATGGAATGGAATATGCAGGATATTTATGCAATTTTATGCGATGAAATTGCAGGAACTTGCAAAAACTGTGGTTTGTCGCGTAATTACGTCACTTCATAACGTCACTTCATAACGTCACTTCATTACGTCACTTCATTACGTCACTTCATTACGTCACTTCATAACGTCACTTCATAACGTCACTTCATAACGTCACTTCATAACGTCACTTCATTACGTCACTTCATAACGTCACTTCATAACGTCACTTCATAACAACACTTCATTACGTCACTTCATAACTTTCCCATGGCAACAGGAGAGAATAGCTGCTCTTGTGTAAAGTAAACGCAACATTTTCCACCTTTCTGCTTAGATATAGGTGACTTTTTTGCAATGAAAATGTGGGGATTATGAAATCATGCAAGCCTCGCATTATTTTGCGCGGAAATCAGCGATTTATGCGGCAAAAGTGCTGCGTATTTGAAAAATTGCACGGAAATAGGCAATTAATGCAGCAATTAATGCGACAATTAATGCGTCGTAATTGAAAAAATGCGTCCCCGCATAAATATGCAGACTTTGGCTGATTATGCATTGAATTATGCACTTGCATAATCACATTTTTCTGGAGGTACTGATATATAGACAAAGATTGGAAGCAACCTCCACCCTGGATCTCAAATATTTGTCCATTTATTGATTGATCTATAGAAAGATACAGTTGTGATATCGATGACTAGCAGTTGTTTTCACTCGGGTGGTTTCAACTACACGTGATACCTGGTGGTTGATAAGGTCCTTGAAGGTGACCGGACTTAATCAGCAGTTCTTTGACTTGTTCCTGTCCTCCATTCACATTATTGAAGAGATGAAACCTCCCTGCAAAGCTTCCAACGATCTCTGGAAGTGAACCTTCTTCTTCTTCAGAGATGAAATCCTTCACTGACATCTTCTTCAAGGCATCCCCGTTTGTGAAAAGTATAAAACTCTTTTCTGGTCCATCCCGCCCGAGGACTGCGATGGCTGCGTTTAGAGCTTTCTCTTGTTCTTCTGTGAACCGTCCGACGCTGACAGCCACCAGGAACAGACAAGGTACGGAGGACTGCAGGACACGCTGACACTCGGTCTGAATCTTCCCCTCACGTCCTAAAATTCCCGGAGTGTCGATCACTGAGATCCGTTTCCCAAACACAGTTTCAGATTTTTCAGACAAAACTCTTGTCAATGACCTGAGGGAAGGTCCTGACTCAAAGGCCTGGTACCCCAGGATGGTGTTTCCTGAAGCACTTTTACCGACTCCGGTGTTTCCCAGAAGGACGATTGTGAGATCTGGAGCGGGATCCATGTTCGGGCAACACTAAAACTGCTGGAGAAAGAAAAGAATTGAAAAAATTGCAGAAATATGAAACTTTTATTGTATTCCTGAAAATCCTTGGAACTTCTTCTACAATACAAGTAGACTTACAAAACAGGTCAAGATTCAGGTTTGTAAATACCAAAGTTACCCTTTATGAGTGTTAGGTCCCTGATACCCTTGGAAGTCCGTCCTGCCCGCACAGATTTTAAATCACAAATACTAAATATGTTCAATATTTATGATCTGATATCATGTTGTGTGGGGAATGCTGAGGAACACCAAGGACGCAGTCTAGCTTTGTTGTACCCTTCTGAGGAAGGGCAGTGCTCGTATGAAGCTCAGCAGATCACAAAGAGAGAGAGACGGTGAAGGAGACGCAACATAACTACAAAAAACAGCTACACAGTTAGCTCCATGGTTAGGGTCTGGATCAGAGGGGCATGGCTCTTTCTGTGTTGATTGCAGGATTTTCTGTTTTTGAGAGTTGAGACACTGGTACTGATTATTTTCATTGTGGATTAATATGTGGATTATTATCTGGATTAATGGATGTGTTGTGTAATCTATCCAAATGTTGGATAGATGGAAATCCAGACCCAAATACGAAAGATGAAGGGTCTGGTATTGAGTAATGAAAGTCGTCCGTCTCGAGGGGCGCCACCAAGCGTGCATTTGAAAATCTCACTGCATGCAATTGGATAACACTACGACCAATCACAACAACACACGGGGTGACGTATCCAGAGCCCTGTATGCTTAGCTACCAGTTAAATAGTAGATTAAACTTTCATCATCTGTTAGCTCGCCTGTGGCCCCGCCTACATCAGATACATCAATGTGATTGGTGCAGCTCGCCTCTGACCTATATCAGTTACACCGATGTGATTGGTGCACAGTGGCATAACGAGCCAACACCGGGCCTTTATGCAGGATTATGAAGGTGGGCCCCCTTACTACAGCACGTGATGACAGCGTAATGTTCGTGAGTAGGCTACCATGAATAGGACAGGATAGGACAGACAGCATTTGAGATGAGATGACTGAAACACGCACCACAACAACAACACAAACGCTGGTGAACGCGCACCATGACACAACGCAGACTTTTTTGGAGATTGTTGCGGCCCAAAATGCCAGATTTTGCGGGAACTTTTGTAATATTTTGCGATAAAAGTTGCAATGTCTTTTGTAAATGTTTGTTACAAGAAGGTTGCGGAAGACAGTGAAAGTTGCAAAAAATGTTGCATGGTGACTATAGTGTATCGGTCTTAGGTTTCTTTCCATAGAATGGATCTGTATGGCTAACGACGTCCATAAAAAGTTGTCTTTGCTTTTCTTTATGGACTTCCTGGTGTGATGAATGGCATGAGCTCTTTACTGTTCCATATCACGCTGTAGGCGGATTTGTTCTGGTCTTGTTGCCTTAAAATATTCATTCTTTATTAAGTTTTTGACAAAAGAGGAATGCAATTACACAAGTTACACTACTCACGCACACACGCACGCACAATAACAGGACAGATAGATAAACAGATGGTAGGGGTGGGGAAAAAAAATCGTTAGAGCATAGTATCGCGATATTTTCAGTGGCAATACTGGATCGATACACAGGCGCCAGACAGATAGACAGACAGACAGACAGATATACAGACAGATCGACAGATAGACGGACAGACAGACAGACAGACAGATATACAGAGAGACAGACAGACAGACAGACAGATATACAGACAGATAGACAGACAGACAGACAGACAGACAGACAGATAGACGGACAGACAGATAGCTAAGTTTTTGTAATGATATCGGCCTTAAAGATCCTCTATCAGTCTGGTTCTCTAGTCTTTGTCATTCTTTAAGAGCAGAAACTGACTGACAATTAGTTTATTTGACCATGTAAAAAAACATTAAAATAAAAGATTTATATACATACATTTATGCATACATATATGATTAAAATGACGGATAAATAAGGCCATGTACTTCTCAGCACAATCTTGCAAAATTGAAAGTCAATCAAACAAGCTAGATAGATAGATAGATAAATAGATAGATAGATAGATAGATATAATGTAGTTTAATTGGCAGGCTGTGTATCTTTTCGAATGGTTGCTGCAACACCGATTGTATTTCCCTGTCAAAATGCCGCTGGTTGTGTTCCTCCTCCCTTTTTATGGATTGCCAAATCCCTGCAGTAATAAACATGTCCCAGGCCTGCCAACCTCACGCTGAAGTGTCAACCCGGTCGGTCAAATGTCTGAAAGATGAGTTTATCTATAGATCTACCTGTTGAGCCACTCGTGATCGATTAGTTGTGCTTTCAGAGACTGTGAGGGGTTCAAGAGCGCTCCCTGTCTGTGGAAGTTTCGAGTTGTCGCAAACTGAAAGCATTTTTTTCACGAGCCATCCCAGTTGCATTTCCCCGGCTTCAGGTACGAGCTCTGAGTATTCCAGACCCGTCCGTCGCTTCGTGTCCCCTCGCTCTGTAACAGTAGAGGTGAGCAGCGCGGTTGGTGGACTCGCTCTGCTGGGGCCAGGGACGCGTTGCATCCGTATAGTCCTCCGATAATGCGCAGCGTACAGCCTCCTCTAAACTCTGTCAGAGACCAGAGACCCAAATGGGCCTCGGTGTCTGTCAGACGGTCTAAGTGAGATCCACCATATCAGCGGAGCAATGACATGCACAGCAGACTATATTACAACTCTCCAAATCTCGGACAACAGAGATGGGAGGAGTTATATTTTGAATGTGCATAAAGTTGTAAACATGAGCAGAAATCTGGTGAAACACATCTGAGCTATACTATATATATACACTATATATATAAATATATATACATTATATACTATACTATATATACGATACTGCAACGTTGGGGCACTAGTGCTTCTCTAACATCGGTGCATCTCTAAATGTAACTGTAAATAATTCATTTAATGTTTTATAAAATGAACAAAGTCTTTATTTTCCTCAAAAAGTAAATCCAGTAAGTGCTGCACAGAGGATGAGGGCCAAACATGACTGAGCCTCGGCACAAAGGTTAAAGGATTAGAATTTATGCAAATCAGTGGTTCTCATTCTTTAGAATTTCAGTGGTCTTAGTTGATCCCTCAACATTAATTTAACTTTGGGTCCCTGGTCCCTACACCAGGCAGGGACCCCTGGACCGGTTCACCACAGACCCAAATCTTCTCAGCTGTTGCTGACATATGCTACTGTCTCTTCATGTGGCTCATTATGTTTGGCATATTGTCTGGGTCAGTTCTTATATCATAAGAAGGTAATAATGTAAATAATGTAAATGCTAAATGCCTTAATACCTGTTGATACCACAACAACACAAAGTCTCTTCACCCTACAGGTTTGCACATATCAAGTAAGACTTGATTTCTCCATTTTTTTTGCACAAAACTCTCCAGAAAGTGCCATTTAATGGTTTACTTTTCAAATTGTTTTCCTGGGGGGGGGGCATACCCCCAGACCCCCCTAGGGAGAGCCCCATCCCCCACATGTATAACAAATCCATATTTAAACCCTGAAGTATATTGATGCTGAAAGAGCCAAAGAAATTGCTTTGTACGCGGCAAAATGTGGGTTGCCCCCCCCCCCCCCAAATCTCACTCCGAGGTTTTGGGAAAAGTTGGCAGCTCTGTGTCCGATACTTTCACCTTGTGTTCTGTGGTTATGGTTTCACTTCTGACAGGTAGATCACCTGAGCCCATATTAACAACACAAGCCTGTGTATGGCATCGTTATCAAGACTGAACCTAAAGAATCAACAATATTTCGAATACCACGTGAAAACAGCCTTAATAAAATCCTCTGTAAAAAAAACTGAAGGTATATTTACTGTGGGAGGTTTTGCAACCAGGATGTAGATCATTGTGTTTAAAAGAGCCAACAAGTCAATAAAAGCAATGCAAACTGACCTGAAATCAGTGCCCTGGGGTTTCCCGTCGCTTTTTCAGTAGTATTTTTCAGTAGTATTTTTTAGGAGTATTTTAGTGAGGAGCAGACATTTCACGTGATATCGTCACCTTCGGCTGCAGATGTGAAGGGGTTGGGCAGGAAACCGGAAGCTCGTCTTGTCTCGAGTTGACTCTGAACGTCGATTAATATAAAAGTGAAGTTGGATAAAATAAAGGAGAAATAAAGCTTAATCAGACGTGATGCAAGAACGGGAAGAATCCGGTGAGTTTCAGGCGTCCTATTTGTTTTACACGCTCTATGTGTGTGTGTTTGTGTGTTTGTGTGTGTATAATATATACCTGGGACTTTAAGACTAGGTCGAGGTCTCGCGCACACCCAGTGAAAGTGAAGGCATCGAGACATTGTTTTGCGATCACTTTTTATTTTTTATTTAAACAAATAAAGTAAAAGTGCCAAACATCGGTCCAGATGTTTCACTCTAAAACACAGACAGGAGATAAAGGAAGGAGGGAGACACACAAAAACACAACAGCAACAATGCAGCTCACAGACACACACAGACACACAAATAAGAGGGACGTTCTACAACGCTTATCGTGAAAAAAGCTGAACGTTGTTTAATGTACCTAAACAATAATCAATGATCACCAAATTTCTCTCTCACACTGATCCTTCTAACCAGTGAAAAGTGTCCAAACATCTAAGCCTAAGTCCTATTATTATGGACGTTAGCTGACATTAAGCTGCATATTGTAAGGAAAAGCTTGACGTGAAAAAACTTAACGTAAAAAAATTAACAATAATATTTGCTGTATTTTAAAATTGGCCTGTTGAAAATCCTTATACCTCATTGACCCGTATACAGAGGCTTGGATTAGATTGTTTAACATAAGGCATTTAAAATAAGTAGGGTAATTTGTTAACAGTTTAATTAGACTTTTATTTTGATACGATTTATCTGAAATATGTAAGGTTCAAACTAGACAAAAAATATAACATATGTATGTATGTGTATGTACATATGTATATACAGTATATATATATGTGTATGTATATATATACAGTGGTGCTCATAAGTTTACATGCCTATGCTTAAGTTGACTACAAAGAGGAACAAAAAAAATCATCTTTTGTATATAGATCTTAATAAAATGTATTTATATAAATAAATTTACACCCCCCTATGTAAAAATACAGGGGGCATAAGTATACACCCCCCTATGTTAAAATACAGGGGGCATAAGTATACACCCCCCTATCTTAAAATACAGGGGCATAAGTATACACCCCCCTATCTTAAAATACAGAGCCATAAGTATACACCCCCTATCTTAAAATACAGGGGGTATTTACAATACATTATTCATTCATAAAGAAAATTGCTTTCCTTAAAGGTTGGATTTTGCCTCATTTTTTTTTAATTAAGGCATTAAGATCAATTTCCAAAAGATGACTTTTTTAATCCCTCTTTTTAGTCAACTTAAGCAGGGGTGTATGAACTTATGGGCAACGCTGTATTATATTTATATTATATTTTAAGGCTATATACTTTTGCAGAACTGATGCCGTAACATCATATTCATCCTGTTAAAAAAAACAGCCCATACAAAATGTTACGCTGTCGGATATGAAACATTAAAATGTATTTGTCCTTTGTCATTCTGCAGTTTATAGAAGTCAACAAGCCTTTGAACGCAACTCAAACTGTTTTCTGACCATGCATTGGATTCATAATTCAGCTTTCTATCAATGGCATGATGTTGTTTTTACATCTTCCTTCCATTTTAGTTTCCTGTGTACTGAAGATTCCTGACTCCCTCTCTCTCTCCCTCTCTCTCTCTCTCTAAATGAACAGCACCAAGACGGAGAAGAAGTATGGATAACCCTCCAAACAGTAGGAAACCTTCCATGACTTCTAACCATCCAGTTCTACCCGTTGGCAACCTGCAACCACAGCAGGACGTCAAGAGCACTGATGCATTCAGGGGTCTAGTTTTTTTTTCCCATGCAGTTGGTTGGTAATTGGTCTTACAACAAGGCATAGTGTACAGTGTACCATACATGAAAAAACTCAGACATACAGTACAAAAGGAGACGGGGGAGGTGTCCTGAACACAAGTGCTCTGATTGACGTTCCTGTTTTCCAGTGTATAACGCATCAATAACTTCTAAGAAAGCAGCAGAATTAGCTAAAATAACAACCAATGCACACAATAAATGCATAGTGACTAGACATGTTGAATATATTGATCAACATCGCTGCTATCATAACACAATTTTCTATAGACGACATCATCAACATCATCATCATTATCAAGACAAACCGCATCTTATTCATATCTAGAGATGGAATGGTTCAAGTAAGAAATGTGAACTGTTTGGGCATGTATGTATGTATGTATGTATTGTTTGGTTTCAATCAAAAAGTCACTTGCAGAAAAAAACTTCAAATAAAGTCATCGGGTTGAAAAATCCTCGGTCTGTCGTAGGCCTGCGCGATTCGGGGAAAAATATGAATCAGGGTTTCTTTTATTGCTTAGAATTGATATCACGATTCTCTGCCCCGATTGTTTTGAACAGGGTGAATCGAGATCGCAATTTTATAATGATTAATAATTGATTGATTAATTAATTAAGTGCCGATATCAATATAAATATTTGGTAAATTTACAAATCCGATATTCCCCCCCAAAAAACACAACCGATTTCCCTAACATTAGTTGTTGGTAGTTATTTATGAGTCCTCATTAAAATAATATGATAATGCAGTTTAAAAATAAACTGGTTTGTTTTATTGTCACAACGGAACAGAGGAACCTCAGAATACATTGTACTGAAAAAAATATACAAACTTAAGAAAGGAAACTTCAAGTCCTTTGAACAAAAACAGAGTAACAAAAAAAAGTCAGTGTTGCAAAACATTGACGTTGTAGAGCGTCCTCTGGTGGACAGAACATGCAACGCCATCACTAACAGGGAAGTTGTAGAGCGTCCTCTGGGGGACGGACTATGCAACGCCATCACTAACAGGGACGTTGTAGAGCGTCCTCTGGGGGACAGACTATGCAACGCCATCACTAACAGGGACGTTGTAGAGCGTCCTCTGGTGGACAGAACATGCAACGCCATCACTAACAGGGACGTTGTAGATATTCCCCTGGTGGACAGACTGTGAAATGCCAATATTTATTGTCCTAAATCAATTTAAAAACAGCAACACCCAGACTGCCTTTCTGCAAAATTCTTTAAAAAGCCTTTAAAAGAATAACGTGAGACCAACTCCTTTAACTGGAGTTCATTCTGAAGCTGATTCCATGCAGATGGTGCTGCAAAATTTAAAGCTTTTTAATACTAATAATACTAATAATTTAAGGCTCTATTAGGGATTTAATGTTACCTGACAGTGACCGGAAAAAAGTGGAGAATAAAGCGGCAACTGTGCAAGCACTTTGGCTAATGCTAATGCTAATGCTAATGCTCGCAGCAATACTTCCAAGATGAGGGCACATTTGCGGAGACATCACCCAGTGGGGCCGGTCTGCTGTTAAAAAGTTAAAACAGACTCAAATAGCACCCGTAAAACAGGATCATGAGGGTCTAGTCTACGTGAAATGGAGAGAACTTCCTGAGGCACTGTCCTGTGTCATTGTGAATTTATATGTCTGTAGATGAAAATCATTACATTTCCTTTAAGTTCAAAATAACCAGCTGGCTGAATATGTCAAATGTATGAAGACAGTCTTTTCTCCTCTGTGTTCTAGTGTCAGAGGTGAGACTGGTTGTTGTTGGGAGGACTGGATCAGGGAAGAGCTCCAGTGGAAACACCATACTGGGAGGGGCAGCCTTTACTGCAGATGTCAGCCGTCTGTCCGGTAAGACAAACAGAAAAAAAAAAAAACGATTATATAATTATACATACGATTGGTTTTCCAGTGTGATTGGGAAGTCATAGTCTGCTACAACAATGAGGCGGGAACACCGTGTCTTTAGGCTGATTCATAGCGATACATAGGCTCAACTCAGAGTTACCAAGCAACAACCTAGTGGACCAATCACAGTCGTTGTGGTCCGCATTGTCAAATTTCTCGATAGGTGCTTGGGAGCGCTTGTCCAACGTAACAGCAGCACTCACTTTTGAGTGTTCCAATGACATTGACACTCCATTTCAGACACATTACTAGAAGTTCTGGCCGGATGTCAGCGTTTTTTTGGCAAATTAGAACTATTCTTGAGTCTTTTGCTTCACCCTCCTGTTGTCCTTGGTTCAGAAATTTGGGTTTCTTTCAACCAAATTATCAAAAATAAAAAAATAATGTTGATGGTTCTGTACAACGCTCTTCACAAGTAAACTAAATGATCAGTTCACTACTTACATTGGATTTGGGTGTTTTATTCAATTTTATAGCATTTGAAGAAAATAACTGTTTAAAAGGTGACACAGATGTTGGAAAAAACAATAGACTTAGACCACCGACTTGAAAATACGCCGACATTGGACGCACGTCTGAACGTCTCCCGACCAATCAGTGTCAAGTATAGCCACTGAGTGCCCCTGGCCACTGCTACTATCAGTTTAGCATGTGTTGCATGTTAGTGTTTGCTACTTTTACCAGAGAATGTCTAATAAGAGGAGAACTTCCACTCTCGGGAACCTTCCGGCTTCTGAACTGGTTGCCGTTCCGCTCTGGTTCCATGTGAGGGCGCTCACAGGCTAGTGCAGAAGGAATGGAGGTCTATGGAGCTATACCCCTGAAAATCCACTTTTCTCAGGATATTTAAAGTCATTTTTAGTTCTAAAAAGCCTTTTAAAATGTCAATGATGTTATACGCACCGTACGGCCAGAGATATTGCTTTACGGCGAGCTCTGAGTCACTTCCTTGGTTCTCTCGAGGCATCAACAAGCTTACAGGTTAGGCTCTCCCTGTCAATAAACAACTTAGACAAAAAAGTCCACCTTAACATTCTCAGAGAATGCCCGCAGACGGGTTCTGACATTCTGGTTCCGAATTGGATCCCATCAGGCAGGATCTCCGGTTGTAATCAGTCCATTAACAGTATGCTTGTTATGGGCAACCACGACTCAACCTGTAAGAAATCCAAAGGATATGATTACTCGTTTAGTCAACTTTCAATCTATAATCCATGTTGAACCTGCAAAAAACTACAATCATATCTGAGATTTCTCAACGGCAATCAGGTGAAAGAGACAAATTTAGCCTTCCAGCTCCATAGACTCACATTCATGTTGCACTTGCCCATGATCACCCCCAGTAGAACTGCAGCCAAATTCGGTACAATAGGGCTTAATAGGGAATGATATGGTTCTCCATAGACAGGCTCTGCTTATACACAGAGGATGTGTTGATGTATTGGAGAGTTGAAGAGTGAATCTAACTGTAAGACAAAGCACATGTTGAGTAACTCTGCTTTCTCTCCTCAGTCACTAAACAGTGCTGTAAGCAGACCGGTGTGGTGTACAACAGGCAGGTGACCATCATCGACACCCCCGGCCTCTTCGACACTTCGCAGGATGATGAAACTATAAAGCGAGAGATCGCCAAATGCATCAACATGTCGGCCCCGGGGCCCCACGCCATCCTGCTGGTCATCAAGCTGGGGCCTTTCACAGCAGAAGAAAGAGACGCCGTCGGGAAGGTGGAAGAGATCTTTGGAAAGGATGCCTGGAAGTACACCATCATCCTTTTCACATATGGGGACAGAGTCACGTCACACTTCCAACAGCTGGTGGAGAAGGCTGGACCCGAGCTGCAGACCATCCTGGCTAAGGTGGAGAACCGTTACCACGTGTTCAACAACCTCAAAGCCAACGATCGCGGACAGGTGCTGGACCTGCTGGAGAAGGTGGAGGAGATGGTCAATGCCAACGGAGGACGGTTTTACTCCAACTACATCTACGAGGACGTGTGTGAGATGCTGCGTAAGAGAGAGGAGGAGCTCAGAGAGTTGTACGACAAGAAACTGGAGGAAAATATCAAATTGGTGGAGTCAAAGTACGAGAAAAAGCTGAGTGAAGCTCAACAGGAGCGCCAAAAGGTGGAGAACAGACTGCAGTCTGAGCTGGAGGAGGTGAAGCGGTACTATCGTGCTTTAGAGAGTGGAGTCCGTCATGTTGTAGAGCACTCAGTGAAGACTGACACCATGGAAGACATTGTCAAGTTTCATGAGGCCCTGAAACTAAACTAAACTCAGCTGGACACTCAACTGTCTTCATCTGGACAGACTGATGGACTTTAAATGAGTTTAATACTGGATATAGATGCAGAAAACTTAACATCTGTGAGCAGAACTCTTATTCTGGCGGTGTCACATCCTTGATCTTTACAATGAAAAACATGATGCCACTGCAGCACAAGTATAAATGAGTGGAAAAGTAAAAAGACAAAGTCTATATTAGATGTCTTTATTCCAGCTTGATGAAGCAGACAGTCACTCTCCAAAGTTACATTCAACAATATTTTATTCACCTGACACACAGGTAAACTTCCACCTCCCCAGTTCATAACTTTATTCTGTTTGTTTTTATCTGTTGGTTACACAACGATCATAGGGATGTCTCCCTTGTATCATATTTTTAACATTCCAGGCATACATAGTTTATATTTACCATTTGTACAATAAAATGTCATTAAATCCAGTCATCCATCCACCTCATCCTCATGCACACACATAAACACTGTACACGTTTACCAATGGAGTCATGTTTAAAGGTTGTTTGCCTTTGCATTTAATATCCGTGAGTCGAGGAAAGACAAAGCAGAGTACCATTTGGTTTTTTTCAAGTTCTGACCGCTGCGAGATGATTTGTTCTTAAAGCCGAACGGAGAAGACGACATGCAGATACTGTATATTACAGACTGAAACCTCATATGTGTTCAGAGGACCCTGGTCCAGTATTTCAGGATTACAGGAAGAAAAGGAAGGAGAAGGATTCAGAGAGAGATGGAAAGAGGTAGAATGGGAACTAAATATTTACATTTAAAGAGAAGCTGAGAGGGAGAGCAGTAAGAGAAGGACAGAAAATGGTCATAGAATTCCTAAATAAAAAAAAATCCATTTCATCCTTCTACTTACTTTCTTCTCTTAGTGTCTAAACGTCTAAAGCCAAGCACAGTAGTTAGGTTACTTCTGTTGGTTCGCCAGTGTGGTTCATACAGGAGTGAAGAGTCTTTACATCGTCATATAGGTACACATAGGATATACAGTACAGTACATTCTCCAACCTCCAATACTGACGTTTCCTCTGTAACAGAGACTACTGAGGCCCCTTCTTCTTCTTCTTTGGTCTCAGGGAGTCTGTGTAGTAGCAGAGGCTTATTTGGAACTGTGTATTAGTTTTAGGAATCCAGTGTAGGGACAGGAGAATGTCACCTTTGCAGTAAAGTGGCACAAATGCAGCTGCAGAAGAAAATGAGATACTGAAAAAGTGCAAAGAGTCTAAACATGTTTTGGTCGCTTGTTAGTTACATCTATGTTTTTGTTCTGGACATATTGCTGTGGCTTTGGTCCGGAAGGTGTACGATTGGAGAAGCCAGAGACCGCAGGTTGGTTTGAGATGAAGAGAAGCTGGCCCGGGCCGGACCAAGCCAGGCCAGGCCGGGCTGTCTTTGGCAGGGCCATGCTGGGTTAGGAAGAGCTCTGCGTTTGAACGGAGATAGAGTGGAGAAGACAAAAAAAAAATCTCCACAATCTCTTTCTACCTGCCAAAAATGTTCTCGTACTCCAGCAGTATGAGCTCCACTATCTGGTTCTGGTAGACCATGTGGACCGCAATGTTCCAGGTCTCCGTTTCAGGCCGCAGCAGCGTGGGGCCGAAGACGATGGCCACGCTCTGGGTGGTCATCCGGTTCTCCTCCCCGTGGTCGATCACCCTGGAGGAACAAGGCAGAGGAAGACACAGTGTCTCTCAAAGGGAAATCCACTCACACAGTAACACTCTACTGCAAAGATCTTCAAACGGGGGTCCGGACACCCTAGAGGGTCCTCCGAGTTGCTGCCAAATTATTTGGATCCATCCATAGTCATAAAATGTCAGAAAATATACATCAACATCAATCTAACATATTGTGTTTTTTATGTAGGCTATGCAACATTGATGATAGGCTTAATGGAGATGAATAAAGAGAGGCCGGCTTTTTTCTCTGTGGGCTCTTTAATGTCTTGTAGGCTAAAAACCTCCTGCAAGAAAATATTTATAAAAATAACTCTGTATATGATGGGCCAACTTGTTCGTTGGAGTTTTGGAAGTCTTAATATTATTTATGTATACTGTTTTGGTATGTACATGATAAATCAGTGTCAAGAAACTATTTACATATGCAGCAACACAGATGGCCTACAGCTAAAGTAGCCATAAGGTACAGATAAGCTTAAGGATTCACTGTGCCACATAGTAACATTAAAACATGATGTATAAATATATGAATATACCCCCATTTTTTTTAGCTAAGGTGCTCTTGGCCTTAAAAAACGCTGAAGACCGCTGGTCTACTGTATGTCCATCGGCTCCATAATGTGTCGTTCAGATTTGTAATCTCTTAAAACGGAATGTAACACGTGTGTGTTGAGATGGTGTCTAGGCATTGTTATTTTTGTATTCAAATGTGTTTGGAGTGAAGAGGAGTTGGTCTTACTTCCTGAGGTGTTTGAAGAGGGCCTGCATGGTGTCGTGGTTGGGTTTGGGCAGCTGTTTGATCAGATCCTTGATGGCCTGAACTCGCTGCTTGTAGTCTGGAACCTCTGCACAACAGAAAACATTTAACAGAAGTCTGACTGGACAATCGGGATTCAGCACACAGTTCCATGGATCGGTGTATTGCTTCACTGGTGCAATGTTGGAGAAAGTGAACCGTGATGCTAGTGCTTTATTGCTAAATTACCAGTGGTTAATGCCTTAGTACGTGGTTTATTACCAGAGATGGCAAAAGTACGCACACCCCGTACTCAAGTAGAAGTACAGATACTTGTGTTAAAAAGTACTCTGGTAAAAGAAGGAGTACTGATTTAAATTCTTTACTTAAGTAAAAGTAACAAAGTACATACAGGGAAATTTACCTTAAGTCTAAAATAGAGCCTGACTGATAAAGGATTTTTAAGGCCGATACCAATACAAGTATTGGGTTATTTAAAAAAAACTACATTTCAATATGTCGGCCGATATATATATATATATATTTTTTAAATCCAGAAAAAAAACGCACAATAATATCGGTCGGGCTCTAGTCTAAAAGTAAAAGTAGCCTTGCAAATGACACCTGGACGACACAAATGTTACTAGAATGCACAGTGAGAAACTTGAGTGGACATGGAAAAAGGCTCCTTATATGCCGTTAACATTACCACGGTTGCCTGCCGCACTTTGCAGTTAAAGGTCCCATGGCATGAAAATTTCACTTTATGAGTTTTTTAAACATTGATATGCGTTCTCCCTGCCTAGTGTCCCCCAGTGGCTAGAAACTGTGAAAGGTGTAAACCGAGCCCTGGGTATCCTGCTCTGCCTTTGAGAAAATGAAAGCTCAGATGGGCCAATCTGGAATCTTGCTCCTTATGAAGTCATAAGGGGCAAGGTTACCTTCCCTTTCTCTGCTTTGCCCACCCAGAAAATGTGGCCCACCCATGATAGAGGGAGATCATGGCTTTCAAACGAGCAAAGTGGCAGTTGGTCAAGGCCACACCCCCAGCCTCCATCCAGACCTTCTCCAGATCTTTCCGCTTTCGGGGCTGTTGTTGGGCAATACAGACTTTTAGCACCCTCCAAACATTTTCTATTGGGTTCAGGTCTGGAGACTGGCTAGGCCACTCCAGGACTTTGAGATGTTGCTTACGGAGCCACTCTTTAGTTGCCCTGGCTGTGTGTTTCGTGTCGTTGTCATGCTGGAAGACCCAGCCAAGCCCCCATCTTCAATCCCAGCCTTGTGCAGGTCTACAATTGTATCCTTGATGTCCTTACACAGCTCTCTGGTCTCAGCTATTGTGGAGAGGTTGGAGTCTGTTTTATTGAGTGTGGACAGCTGTCTTTTACACAGCTAATGAGTTCAAACAGGTGCAGTTAATACAGGTAATGAGTGGAGAACAGAAGGGGTTCTTAAAGAAAAATGAACAGGTCTGTGAGAGCCGGAATTCTTACTGGTGGTCAAAAACTTATTTCATGCAATAAAAAGCAAATTAATTATTTAAAAATCATACAATGTGATTTTCTGGATTTTTGTTTTAGATTCTGTCCCTCACAGTTGAAGTGTACCTATGATAAAATGACCTCTTCATGCTTTGTAAGTAGAAAAACGTGCAAAATCAACAGTGTATCAAATACTTCTCCCCACTATACTAAGGAAAGCTCCTTGTGAGACTGGCTCTAGTGACTTCAGATACTGTATTAGGGGACCACTAGGCCTCTATAAAAGAGACTTCAGATACAGTATTAGAGGACCACTAAGGTCCATATAAAAATACCTCAGATTCAGTATTAGGGGACCACTAAGGCCTATTTAAAAGAGACTTCAGATACATTATTAGGGGACCACTAAGGTCTATATAAAAGAGCCTTCAGACTTTTTAAGTTCAGCATCCAATTTAAAGATCTTATTCTTACAAATAAAGCATTGCATGGTCAGGCACTTGTTTATATCTCTGAGCTGCTCCATCAGTACACCACTAAGGTCCCTCAGGTCTCTAACCAGGGACTACTGGTGGTCCCACACACTCGTTTGAAAGCTAAAGGTGACCGTTCCTTTGAAGTGATAGCTCCTTCCTATTAAAGCAACACCAAAGCACTTTTCCTCTTTGGTCCCCCTGCAGATTGAAAGTTGAATTGTCCATTACCGCTGTCTCATTGGAACTAGAGATCCACTACCGGATGTGGCGGTTATAGCCAGTAGAGAGCCGCAAAGCACTGAAATGATGTTGGAAACATCATTTTAAGGTACAAAAGAATCTTTGTTTTTGCTTTAACTTTTTTTTCTACAGTCTCGGTTGCCGCTTTTAGAAAGCAGCTGAAGACACACTTGTTTCAACTCGTTTCTAACTCATGTTTGTAATTTTAATCTTTTAATCTTTTACCTTCACTGGTATTTTATTTGTTTTTGCTTGTTTTGATTCCCACTGTATTTTTTACAAATGTTTATTGTGTGAAGCACTTTGTCTGTTAAAAGTGCTGTATCAAATAAATTATTATCAAATTATTATTTAATAAGTGGGTTTGGGGGTCTTCAGTGGTCCATTTAAGTTTTCAAACAAAGTCCTTTCATTTGAATTCCCAACTGGACAAAAAATATGATATAAAAGCTCAAATCAAATGCCTCACTATTGGACATCCCACTGTTTCAGTATAAGTTATTTAAGTAAGCCCAACATCTGTAACAAAATCGCTCCATGAGGCACTCCTGGGGAAATAATGCGTATTGAGCTAAAGTCCATGACAAGAAATCAGCCAACATGGTGGTTTGGGGTTTTGCAGCAGTACAATCCCTGAAGCAAAGAGGCTTAGTAACGGACAGTGCACTCCCTTCAGCATGTGAGTGAGTGCATGAAGAAATACAGTGGTACAGCTGTATGGAACACGTACTGATGGCGCCGACAAAGTCATGGAAGAGAGCGTAGGTGAAGAGAGGCTCGGGCAGCTCTCTGAAGTACATCTTTAACGCTCCAGTGGTCACATGGATGTCCTCCCACTTATCGTCCATCAGGTTGACCTTCTCATCTGGACACACACACACAAAAACCCTTCAGTCAGAAGGACTTACACACTTTGAAAGTCTAAGGGCTCTTGCACACTGCCTGCATGGCGTGAGCGTGTCAGCTGCATGGCGTGTCCGTTTTTATTTTTTGGCTGCCATGTTGACAGGTTAGAGCGTGCACACTGCTTGCGTGACACGACTTAGACACAACTTGACCTGTACCAAAAACGCATTCATGCTAGAAATAGGACCAAAACCATTTTTTTGCGTGACACGCGAGCGTGTCGGTAGCGTTTCCAGGCAGCACAGAACCCAAAAAGATGTTTATATGTCATTTTGGTTCAAGTATATTTAATAAATCCTATTTTCGGTTGAACTCCTTTTTTTAAAAATTGTATTTCAACTGAAATCTGATAAGACCATAACATGGACTTTTATCTCAGGAAAGGGAATTGAAATACAAAAATACATATTGAAATATGTGCAAAAAAAATGTACAAGCAAAAAACATATTGACAAAATAAAGTTGAAGAACACGCTATTATTTCATTTTATTTTGTATGTGTACAGACAAGGCCAGCAGCAGCAGCACGTTAGACACGTTTCTGGTGTGCAAAGACGTGGAAAATGCCAGGCAGCCGCCACGCAAGAGAAACGCCACGCAGGCAGTGTGCAGGAGCTCTAATGTGTCAAAAAAAGAACTGCCAGAATATTTCTAAATAACCATTTCACATGATTCTCTATGTTGTTTTCTCTCGTGCTGTGAAGACGGGCAGTAACTTACCGTGATTGACAGCAAAGCGGAGCTTTTGTATGATAGCCAGGTTCCCACTAACTCTGTACAGCCCGTCTACACACAGACCTGCAGGGGATCATGGGAGGAAACCATTAATCAGCTCAGTAATTAGGCATGTAACAAGCATTAGATGATTGTCTTATTAAAATGTACTTTTACATAATCACCAATTCTTTGTTTAACTGCAATGAATTGCTAACATTTTCCAAGGTCCTAATAAGTATGACTGTTGACCGTAATTGACAATTGTTCATTTAAGAAAAAAAGACATTGTTTGATGATAATAAAGGGGCGTGGTTTAAGTCATAGGCTGTGTACCTGTGTTATTACATTATCTGGGTCACAGGACAGTGATAAAACCAAAAGATGTGCCCTGGAACTTTAATTTTTCTGAAAGGGTAATACATATATTCATATTTAATTCAATTTGACTGAAAGAGACAATTATATTGTTAACTACAATTATTTCCGAGACAATTAATTGCACAGCAACATTTGGAATTGTTACAGCTCTATCGGTAATGCAAATTAGTTTCTATGCCTTGTTTTTATTTGCTTGGCGCACCAGGAGAGAACAGTGATTGTGCACATGCTGTGTTATCATGAGGCAGTAAAGCCACCCTTCTTTACGACAGGCGCATTAAAAGATACCAGATCCCTTTCCTTCAAACTCAGGTCTGCTACATCTGAACCCACCAGTGTTCTCCACGTGGTCGATGCACATCTTGACAAAGGTGGGCACTGTGACGTTCTCCCTCTGACACAAACTGGAAAGACTGCAGCCGAACACCTGGTCTGAAGACACGCAGAGACAAAACCTTAGTCATAAAACAGTCCAAAGTCCTTGTTTACTTGCCCTATGCAGGCTTTTTATTAATTTCCCCCAAAGAATGAATCAACTCTTTGCACTTTGTTGCCTGTAACACCTTTTTAGAATTGCACATAATCCAAATTAGAAAAGCAGGAACATTGAGCCTTTTTTCCCCACAGATCTGAGAAGAGCTTGTGTTACTGAATTAAAGTGATGGTCTGGTACCTTTGATGTAGCCCTTGTCTCGGACGGCCTGCAGGGTGGGACGGCGGGTCAGGAACTTCTTCAGCTTGTGTTTGGTCTTCTTGTTTTCCGAGACGTCCATGCTGGTGGAGGTCTTAATGGCTGCATAGGACAGGTTTGACATGTTGTCCATCACTCGTCTCAACACACTGATTGCCATGATGCTTTGAGAAAATGAAACTGATACGCAGTCGTTTTATAGAGCAAGTGGGACACGTTAACTATGACACTTTTATCTTTGAGTCATGTGTACTGGGTGTACTCTGTTTAGTTTCTCAATTGTCCTATAGGGCTGCACAATTAATCAGATTTTTTTTTATAAGTATTTTTGAATAAAAATGAGAATAAAGATACAAAAATGACAATTCCCTGTGAATTATATTGCAACCGCAATATCAGTAAAAAATAAATAAATCACAAATAGATATTTTCCTCATATGGTGTAGCCCTACTATCATATTTGTTTTCTTCCAAATAAGTCAACTATCAAATCTCTGACTTTTGATGATTTATTATCAGTTTAACAACGTTTCCTATACTTTTTAAATACAGAAAACATTTGTTCACAGCCATTAAACACCGCACGGACCTCGACCTTTCTTTGAGTCTCGTTGATCTTTCTCCTTGTCCTGTTTCTCCACACCAGGCGACTCCGGCAAGTCCTCTTCAATGGCCTCATCAGACTCCCAGGCCTGAGTGAGAAAGAGAGAGAGAGAGAGAGAGAGAGAGAGAGAGAGAGAGAGA
>NC_048418.1:22711098-22756293 GCF_013103735.1 Etheostoma cragini | reverse complement strand
TAATGGAAAACCAAAAAAAGCGAGTAGACCCGAGGCGAGTCGAGTAGATACCACGCAGTGGAAAACCGCCATAAGTGATTTTGTTTTTGATTTTGAGTGTCTTTAAAAAAACAATACATGCATAACCATTGATTAATTACACTTCAAACACCTTCAGTATATGTAGTGTATTCATCACACTACTGTTTGTTTTCTCATGCTCGTCACCAAAAACTAATGTCGCTTGTCATTTTTTTTTCGGAGTTAAACCTTTTTTTTCTCTTCTTCTTTAAAATCAAAAATAGCAGTGTGTAATAGCTCTATGATGAGATGTAGCTGTTGTGCTGGTTGCGGGCACCTCTTATTAACTCCACCTGTGTATATTGATTGTACAATTGCCAGAATACACGCTGAAGAAGGTCTTCTTCCCTTAAATTTCCTTGTTACCTATATTAAAAAGTCAAATTTCAGTTCTGTCCTAGTTTTTCCTTTTCTTTTGTCTTCATCAGTGGTTCTCTATCTTTTTCCCTCATAATGGACCCCGCTGAAATATATTTCTATCCAAGTACCCCTGACCAGCATACACATTTTGGGCAGAAAAAAACCATCAATACCTAGCTTTATAAAGAGGCACAATTCATTTGGGGTTTACCAAACAACAACACTGTAACTAAAACACTCAAATGCCACATTTCAAATGTTCAGATTACTAAATTCATTCATTTTTTTATAGAACGTACTTATTTTAGGAATCATGCAAAACTGATATATGATATATATATATATATATATATATAGTGAGTAAAATAAGTATTTGAACACCCTGCTATTTTGCAAGTTCTCCCACTTAGAAATCATGGACGGGTCCACTGTGAGGGACATAATCTAAAAAAAAAAAAAAATCCAGAAATCATAATGTATGACTTTTTACAAATGTATTTATATCATACAGCTGCAAATAAGTATTTGAACACCTGTCTGTCAGCTACAATTCTGACCCTCAAAGTCTGCCTTCAAAATGTCCACCTCCACTCCATTTATTTTCCTAAATTAGATGTACCCGTTTGAGGTCGTTAGCTGCAAAAAGACACCTGTCTACTCCATTAAATCAGTAAGAATCCAACTACTAACATGGCCAAGACCAAAGAGCTGTCCAAAGACACTAGAGACAAAATTGTACACCTCCAGAAGGCTGGAAAGGGCTACTGGGAAATTGCCAAGCAGCTTGGTGAAAAAAGGTCCACTGTTGGAGCAATCATTAGAAAATGGAAGAAGCTAAACATGACTGTCAATCTCCCTCGGACTGGGGCTCCATGCAAGATCTCATCTGTCAATGATCCTAAGGAAGGTGAGAAATCAGCCCAGAACTACACAGGAGGAGCTGGTCAATGACCTGAAAAGAGCTGGGACCACCGTTTCAAAGGTTACTGTTGGTAATACACTAAGACGTCATGGTTTGAAATCATGCATGGCACGGAAGCTTCCCCTGCTTAAACCAGCACATGTCAAGGTCAGTCTTAAGTTTGCTAATGACCATTTGGATGATCCAGAGGAGTCATGGGAGAAAGTCATGTGGTCAGATGAGACCAAAATAGAAGTTTTTGGTCATCATTCCACTAACCGTGTTGGGAGGAAGAAGAATGATGAGTACCATCCCAAGAACACCATCCCTACTGTGAAGCATGGGGGTGGTAGTATCATGCTTTGGGGTTGTTTTTCTGCACATGGGACAGGGCGACTGCACTGTATTAAGGAGAGGATGACCGGGGCCATGTATTGCAAGGTTTTGGGGAACAACCTCCTTCACTCAGTTAGAGCATTGAAGATGGGTCGAGGCTGGGTCTTCCAACATGACAATGACCCGAAGCACACAGCCAGGATAACCGAGGAGTGGCTCTGGAAGAAGCATATCAAGGTCCTGGCGTGGCCTATCTAGTCTCCAGACCTAAAACCCAATAGAGAATCTTTGGAGGGAGCTCAAACTGAAGCTCAAACCAGAAACCTGACTGATCTAGAGAAGATCTGTGTGGAGGAGTGGTCCAAAATCCCTTATACAGTGTGTGCAAACCTGGTGAAAAACTACAGGAAACGTTTGACCTCTGGAATTGCAAACAAAGGCTATTGTACCAAATATTAACATTGATTGTCTCAGGTGTTCAAATACTTTTCAGCTGTATCATACAAATAAATAGTTTTAGATTATGTCTCTCACAGTGGACATGCATCTATGATGACAATTTCAGACCCCTCCATAGCAGGGTGTTCACATACTTATTTTCCTCACTGTATATATATATATATATATATATATATATATATGGCCTGCTGTTTAGAAAATGATTATACATACAGTATGTGAAGTTTGAAAGTATTGAATAAACATCTGAATATACTGAATGAATATATTGAATATAATTACAGAATGAAAGTCTATATATATATATTAGGGCTTCACAATTAATCGAATTTTAATCGCAATCACGATTTTGACTTCCCACGATCAAATTTGCGTGATCGAACGATTATATTTTTTTAATAGAACGCTCCGTTTTTTTTTTTCATAGCGCATCTACTGCTCCGTACACCCGTCTGCTCATGAGCCAATCAGTTGTTCCTGCCCCGCGCAGCTCAGTTTCTAGATGTAGACAGTCACAGAGGACAGAGCAAGGGGAGGAAAACTCAATAGATAGCAGTCAGTTCAATGTCGGTCTCAAGGTTTACCAGTTTACCAGTTAACGCAACATTTTGTCCCGTCTGTTGTTCTCCAGACAACAGCAGTGACCAGTGCTAGTCGGTGCTAGTGACTTAGCTATTAGTTCCTCTAGGACGCACCGGTGCTAATGTCCTCACATCCACTGCAAGTTTGTTTATATGGATATGGTTTAATTTTGCGTTACATGACCTATTTCGTCTGTAAAGCCGTGCCTGTGTTGGATCTCTCCTCTACTCTCTCTCGTCTACTCTCCGCGCATCCCGGCCATACAGCGGCCGTAGGTCCACACTTCTGACATTTGTTTACAGTTTTAATTTTCAAATTTTTTTTTAACACACCTGTATATTGTTAAATATGAGGGGCAAACCTGTATTTGTACCAGTGTTTCCGCGGGTAACTCTGCTATCGCGGCAGCCACGGCAAAGAACACGGAAGAAGTTATTGAATGCAATTAACTTCAGTTGGGAGAGTAACCGCGTGTGAGATGGAGCTGCTGGACCTGGACCAGAGATGTGGCCCATAGCCAGATTATCATACTTCATAAAAATGCAGCGCAGAGACGATACAGACATTTCATACACACAACGTGTGTATCAGCCGTTCAACCCCTGCTGGACCTGTTCATAATGATCAGCCGTCTCTCTGTGAGTAGCGTCCATCACACTCCCTCTCGCAGTTATAAATAGCCTATGTGACGATAGAATTTGTTTCGGTTAAAATCGACAAATAATCGTGAGAATAATCATGATCAAAATTTTGATCAAAATAATCGTGATTAGCATTTTGGCCATAATCGTGCAGCCCTAATATATATATATATATATGTATATATATATATATAAAGAGGTTTTGGGACAGGATGAAGGTGTAGGCTGCTCACATGGGTGCTGATGGTGTCCTGCAGCGCTCTGTACCAGTCGTTAATAAGGACGTCGTTGTCTGACTGGATCAGCAGCTCTGTGCCCTGCCGAGTCTTCACCTGCAGCCAGGACAGAGACACAAAGGAATCAATAGAAGAAGAATCTGAAGCATCTTTAATATGTACGTAGTTTTTGGGATATTAAAGAGCCCCTATTTTACTTATTTTCAGTGTAATATGTGTACTCTTGGGGTCTCACAGAATAGGTTTACATTCTTTGCTTTAAAAAAAACTTTTGATTCTCATACTGCCTATTGGAGTCCCTCCACCTGAAACAGTATGTCTGAGATCTTGGCCCGCTTTCCTGAAAAGCTCAGTCCGATTAGTCAGCTTGCCCACTCTCTCGTGATTTGTCAACTAAATTCAAACAAGCCACAGGGCGGGCTGTGCTGGCTCAGGCAGCACCTAGAAAAACTGGGCTGGCTTTCTTAATCATTGATATCACTAATTGAGGAATTTCAAACAAGAAAGTGGGTGAGGCGTTTCAGGCAGTGTGGAAAACCCGCTGTTCGTGGGAGAGAAAGCTCCATTTGGAGTGAAATATGAGTTTGTAATTTATACATCTCTCATGTACATAAACAACTATATAACACCAACAGCAAAAAATTAAAAAGCATAATAGGAGCTCTTTAACATTTTGGAAAGGTAGTCTTGCATTGCCAGACCTTCCTCGACAGCGCTGTGGAGAAAGGTCTGGCTAGTCCACACAACATTCCAGGACTTGAGAAAAACGTGCTCTAATAAACGTGTTTATTGACATGTCTTTAAACCAATCACAATCATCTTGGGAGGTGCTAAGCGCCGGACAGAGCAACGGTGCCGATGCATTATAGCCTTGGGAAGGAAGTTGTTTTGGTGGAACAGGTTTACGTTCAAAAGTTGTTTTAGTCGTGCAACAGAAAGCTCAGACTGGACCAATAGTCTAGTTAGCTGTCTGGATTTACCCTGAAGACATTCAAGACTAGTTAACAATAGTCCTCAGACATCCACCAGAGGTTAAAACGCCAACACAACGAAAGAGGAAGGAAATGGACATTGGCGAAAAGACATGCATCAGGCAGAATTTCCTCCGGCAACAGGACTAATCCTGGAAGTGGAACGTTGTGGATATAGACTAACGTGTTGCAACAGAGTAATATGTCTGAAACTGCACCTGTACAATTTTTGTATTGTGTTTGAGACTTTTCAGTGCTTTCATTAATTATTTCTTTGAAAAACACTTACACAGATCAAAAAACAAGCCAGACATGTCTCCCACCTCTAGAACGTGCTTCTTGCTGGACTTGTCCTTGGAAGCCCATTCCACCGAGCCACCGCGCAGATCCACGGTGAACTCTGGTTTGGACTGAGCAGCGCCGAACTGGACAGAGAGAGGAAACGGATCAAAGGAGGGCAGATTAACACACAGCAGGGCCTGTTCATATACTTTAGGACTGCAGTATTCAACCATGCTACAATCTGTGTGCAGATGAGAACAATTATGCTGCTTTGACAATGGAAGACATGGAAGGGGGGGGGGAAGCCAAAGGTATAGAGATGGAGGCACGGAAAGTGACATGACAAGCCAATGTCAACTTTAGGCACTGAAAATCTGAACCCTGCAGCATGAATAAAAAATTGTTTGTATGTACTGTGACTATTTTGTCTAGGCAGGATCTTGCTGTGTCTGTATGGAAACGTTAAAAGGACTTCTGTCACTAACCCAGCTGGTCCCGCCTCCTTGGCCTTTGGCAAATAGCAGCGTGGATCCTTGGAGCACTGTCCAGGAAGAAGTCCAGTTCTTCCTGGAAAAGAGTTCATAAACTCTGTAAGTACACAAAGTACCCCTGTCACTATTCAGCATTAAAAAAAAACTTTACAACGATACAAAAACATGTTTCTTAAAGGAGGAATTGTAAAAAGCATCATGTGTTATTGACACTGAAACTGAGGTGTACCCGATTTATAAAAGCAGTAAGAGAATTACTTTTATCTCTCCGGAAAATGTGGGAAAAAACTAAAGCTTTTATTCTTTAAAAAAACAAACAGGAATCCACTCATCAATTTGCTCCATAGGGCTACTAGAGGTCAAAATCTTCACAGGAAACCTTTACAACTTACCGCATATTACAATACAGTAAAATGTCAACTCTGGTTCTCGTTTTTGTCCGTGCTACTCACCGTACTTTCTTGCCGTGCTCGGTGATCTTTGTCACATTCAGAACGCCGCACTTTTCAGACGGCTGTAGAGAAGGGAAAAAAACAAACATTTGGACACACTCTAAAGAAGCAGCTTATACACATTATTCACCATGAGTGAGTTTATGATTGTAAAACACCACCACCACAACAACTCACTGCCTTTAGCATCAAGTAAGGCAAGTAACTAAACACCAGAAGTGCACTGAGACATCAGATTTAAATAAATTAGAAAAACCTGATGGTACAAAAATAAACCCAGCCAATTTTCGGGGCAACACAGACAATGAACCCAGTAATAAACCCAACAACTTATGCGAGTGCAGTCTAAGCAATTCCTCTGCAACACTGCCCATCAGCACAGCTCATTAACAGGGATTATACACAGGCTCAAGTTAAAATTGACTCTCTTCCTGTGCCTTTAGTTCTGTTGTATAACACTTGAAACCAAAGTGAAAAAATATCACACTCTGCTCTAGCTTTAGCAGGTCTGGAGGGACCAAAATAGGCCTGCATGATTCGGGGAACAATTTCAATTCAATTCAATTTTATTTGTAATATCAATTCATAACAAGCGTTATCTCAAGGCACTTTACAGATATAGTAGGTCTAGAACACACTCTATAATCTATAAATATGAATCAGGATTTTTTTAGCTTAGTAGTGATCACAATTCTCTGCCATGATTTTCTTTCTCATGAACCATGACAAAAACCAATTTGCAGTACCAAACAGATTTATTTTGGCACATAGTTAACATTGTGCATCACCCCAAGCCTGTAAACATAGAGGCTTCAATGAAGAGAAGGGAGAGCATTGCAGCGCTTGAGAGCTCTTTAAAACCTATTTTATACAGTCTGTGTTTAGAACTTACAGAAGAAAGTAGTAGCGTTTGTGATCAAATACAATTTTAATTAAATTAAAATAAATAAATCAAAAATTAGATTTTAAAAAAAAAATCAATGATATGTAAATGTTTTAATTAAATCATTAATAGGATGAATCCAAATTGGAATTTTATAACGATTAATCGTGCAGGCCTAAACCTAAACGTTTGTTTTCTGTAAATAAACGGTGATGCTATAGCAAGAGCAGAGTGCAGATTTTTTACAAGAAATTGGTTGTGCAAATTGTTTCTTCAAAAAAGGTTACTGGTGTATAACACTTAAAACACATCGTTACTGTAACAAATATCTGAATATGTAAGATGATAAAGGTAATTGTATACACACACAAATCCTTTTCTTTACTTAGTCGCAGATTTTTTATACCTGTGTACTAACCCCGCAATAAGCTGCAACTGTTCTACAGTGTATGGTGACTGGCTACAATCAGAGAGCGAGCTAAACCTCTGCAGCAGGACAGAGCCTGGTGGTGGGTGAGGGGTGAGTACTAACAGAGGCGGGGGGCTTGGGCGACGAAGGGCAGGAGTCAGAGTCGGGGGAGGGGGGCTTGGGGCCCAGAGGAGTGTCCTAGTGAGGAGACAGGGATGAAAAAAACATACTGTCACATAGGCTGACAACAGAAGGTTAATGAGAAGAAGGTGAGAGGTTAAGAAGACAGACAGCTGAGTGAGATCGTAGTTCTGCAAAGTAAGTCGAGTACCTACGGAAGCCCTGAGAGGCAAGTATGGGGGAAAGTAAATCTGGTAATCTATTTTCTAAGTCTGCTCTAAATTATGTTGGTTTTTATCTTTTGGCAGGTGATTTTTGTTGTCATCAGCAGAGATACAGATACTTGTGTTAAAAGTAGGAGTACTGATTTAATGTATTTACTCAAGTAAAAATAACAAAGTACAGGCTTGGAAATTTACTTAAAGCATAAAAGTAAAAGTAGCCTTGCGAATGACAACCAGGAAAGTCAGTGGACATTATACATGCCATTGGCTACATTTTAAATGGATGTCTGCCAATATGCCTAAAACATCACATATATGACTAAGTGACAGAGACTGGGACACAGGTTAATAAGATCCTGACTGAGCAGCAAGATATGAATTGAGTTATTCACAGATCCAGTTTCTCTTTTTTAATCTTCCCCTTATCTACATGTGTCTCTGTGTGTGTGTGTGTGTGTGTGTGTGTGTGTGTGCTCAAATATGGCTTCTGAAAAGAATAACAGGAATTACTTAACAGACATTAATTAAGGAGTTCCCCTTACTTTAGAGATACAACTGACAACCACTGGATGGCAGCAGTGTATAAGAAAGGAACGGACAGGTAGGAAATCTTTGAACATGGAGTGCTAATAATATTAAATGTATTATGTCAAACTCACAATGTTTTCTACATTTTTCAATCATCCGTACTACTATTCTAACGTTATCGCCATCAAGCCGCAAGGATTTGCCGCGATTGATTTGCCGCGAATCTGTCGAGTTGCCTTGTATTGGTGCGGAAGTGCAAAATATATTCCCATCCAATTAGATTGAATTTGTATGATGACCCGAAAAATTATAACGGTTACTCTGCTGAAATTATTTGGGACTAAAGTAACGAGCCAATTTTGTAAATTGTAAGGAGTAGAAAGTACCGATGTTCGTGTTAAAAATGTAAGGAGTAAAAAGTTTGCACAAATATAAATAGTAAAGTAAAAACATCTGAAAAATGAACTTGAGTACAGTAACAAAGTATTTGTACTTTGTCACTTCCCATCTCTGGTCGTCAGGATCATTTCTTGTTGAAGTGCGCCACTCACTTGTGATCTAAATAGGACTAAAGCATATCTCCTTCCAGGCGAGTTTTAATTTATCCATGCACTCTAAACACAAGAGAACATATTTTCTGAGTTAGAATGGTATGTAACATTACAGTCCGCTCTTTCAATTGTCTAGAAATGGATTTTAAACGTCCTGCGGCATGAAAATGTCACTTTATGATTTTTTTTAACATTAATATGAGTTCCCCTAGCCTGCCCATGGTCCCCCAGTGGCTAGAAAAGGTGATAGGTGTAAACTGAGCCCTGGGTATCCTGCACTGCCTTTGAGAAAATGAAAGCTCAGATGGGCCGATCTGGAATCCCCTTTCTCTGCTTTGCCAACTCAGAGAATTTGGTCCACCCGTGAGAGAAAGCCATCATGGCTTTCAAACAAGCAAAGTGATTGGTCATGGCAACACCCCTTAGAAAGCTCATAGTGGGACTGGCTCTAGAGGCTGCAATTCTGCACCCAGACTGAATTTTGGGAAAGAGACTTCAGATACAGCATTTAGGGACCACTAAGGTCTATATAAAAGAGACTTCAGATACAGTATTAGGGGACCACTAAGGCCTATACAGAAGCGTCCAAGAGCACCATGTCACGGGACCTTTAAATTCAGCGCTAAAACATGGGGCAGTGGTGCGCTTTGGATTCTTGTAGCTGAACTGCCAAAACTATTTCTTTAAAGGAACTTTAAAAGCCTTTTTTCCCACCTGTTTTTAAGTCGTAAACACTGGAGAGAACAAAACCTGGATCAGACTGGATCACCAGAAAATGTTTTCTCACCTGCATTTCAGGGCTTCATAAGGACCTGTGTGATTTCCTGGAGGCCCGGATGGTTTATTGATTAGATGTGGAGGCAGTTATTTATCATAGTGCCCATGCTGCTACTGGAAACTACTTCAGACAAATCATTTCATTGTGGTCTAACCTTTAAATAGTTCATCAAATTTGTGATTGAGTGCTCAGGGTCATGGTGCAATGATTCAAATGAACAATCAACTCAGGCGAAAACAATTTGACATGAAGACGCTGATTTTATTATTACTCCTGCTGTGTGATCATTATCATGCAAGCCGATTGTCTGCTTGGATTAAGGCACGAGCCACTGATTAGTCGGAACGGCCGGCTACTAACTTGGTGTTTGTACGGGTGTGGGCGCGCCGAGCCTGCGCGGAAACGCCTGGTTTTTAACAGCCGCTGCAAAGCAACCAGTCTACAACTGAAACTCTGGTAATAATTCATTTCACCAATGAACACATGAGATACCAGCTCCATATGGAACAAACTCATTCTGTACAGTCCCTAAATAAGCAGGTGTTACAGACATGGTTTATAACATTTACGGATTGTTGTTGTTAGCAGTGAAATTAGGGTGTCAGACCTTGTCGTTAAGGTCTTGGACGTAGGCGCTGTGTCTCCACTTGGTGAGGACGATGGGCTCAGCGTGTTTCCTGTCCAGGCTGCGACTCTTCAGAGCGTCCCCAGGCGGCTGGGGAGGGGAGTGGTTGTACTGGAGGCAGGGAACAGGGCGTCATTTGGTGTCAATGTACTTTAATTCTACCCCATGCAAAAATAAAGCACAGCTGGGACTTTTAGATTAATATAATAATCACTGCTTATCAATTTTCAGATTTTGTTTTCTAATCTTATTTACAAGTGAATATGTGTACCAAAGTTATAAGCAGAGCATCAACATTAACAGAAATCTGTGGATAGAACAAATCTACTGAAATAATGCAGAATATTTTAGAAATATATAAAGTGACAAATGACGAGTGCAGGGACTGAGCTCTCCGTCTTTACAATGTTGCATTTTAATGCTAAAACTAATTTATTATAGTGTATTTTCAACACAAAACATTAACAACTTTGATAATTAAGAAATGATATTTAACTTTAAGAAGGGTTCAAACTTGTGGTGGGCCCATTTTTTACACTATTTAGAAGAAAAAATAATGAAAACAATCATTGCAGCCCTTCTGCAATCACTGAAGAAGAGTTACTGTCTCATCCCTGTGTAAAACTGTCAGATTGATGTCCGCCATCTTCAGTTTGACAGTTTTTTCTACAGTGACATCACTTTATTTGTGGGTATAGAAGTCGACATTTCAGTGTTAACCACACCTGTGATTTTGAACTGTACACATGCTGATATTTTATCAATTTGATTAAGTGGAAGGCTTGTTACACAGTCTCACCTTTGGCAGCTCCCATTCAGACCTGGAACCATCCGCGCTGTAGTAGTACGGTCGGCCCTGCTCATCGGTGTGTTTTAACCACTGGTCGTGAACACAAGGACAAACACGAGAAACACAACACTCATTAGTGTGCGTCCTGGCATTACACAAGTATTTGTGCAATAACATAAAACCTACTGACCAACAGACACACTTAAATGTTAGTGTTCTTTATCATATAAAGATGTCGCGACATCGCAATGCTGTGGAAAGTCCTGCACTTTTTAAGTGTAAGTATTCCCTTTTGATCTGCGTTTGTGATTCCAAGTTTTCTGGATGATGGAGGGATGAGTAAATGGCTTGAAGTGCACTATGAGGAAAATGGCAGTTTTATTTCCATCCTTTCTTGAGTAGTGACAATCATTCGGATGCTGCATCAGTGCTAAGGAAATATTTGAGTTGTGTGACAAAGGAGGAAAATGACCATCCAGCTCCACCAAAAATCTACTCCCCCATGCATTCCCAGAAATCCCCATGGTAGAGAGACAGCGGATCAGCCCTGTGCAGCCGGTACCTTCTCATTAGTATAGTCGCTGATGTAAAGCGTGTGGCCGTGCTCGTCCATCTCCTCTGACCAACCCCGCGGCGGCGAGCCGTACTGAAAGTCTGACTGGCTAGAGTAGGTACTGAAGCAGGCGTCCTCCGACGACAGAGGCTGGAGTCGACCGATGGAGAGCGAGAGGAAGGGAAGGAAAGACGGCGAGAGTGAAAGAGGAGTGGTCTATCATTAGAGCAGAGAGGGGGAGAGAGAAAAGAAAGGGCATCTTTCACCATTAAGTTACAGGGGGAAAAAGACAGGCATGCAGCCCGAAGCAATAAATCATCAGAAACTGCCCAACACCAATTTATTAATATTATTATTATTATTATTAGTACAGAGAACCAGGAGGCCCTTTAGAGAGCTAAAAATCCCTAATGTTTATGCTTGATTTGGGGGAATGTGGTGTAAATCTGTAGAGTTGGCTGACAAATTAATAAAGAAATTATAAAACAATTGTAATTAAGCAACAGCGACTGCTTTTTGCCTACAGGAGAGAGTGCGGTTTAACCATTTCATGCAACTGAGTCAAAACAACAGGTGACTCCCAAAGGACTCTGTTTAATATGACTATACACAAAGTGTGTGTGTGTGCGTGCGTGCGTGCGTGAACGTTGATCACAAAAATTGAATGAACCAAAACTGCAATACGTTTTAAGCAATATATATTATGCAAAGATCTGCATGTGACAAGCTGTTTTCTGGTGAGAACCAGTTTCTTACTATATACTTCACTTTACTGAGTGAATTAACTTACTTTATTCTAAATTATTAAGTTAAACTAGGATTCTGAATGCTAGACATCTAAAAATTAAATTATACTTTACAATAGAGGTCAAGGGAAAGTTATAACTCCGTAAGAAGAGGTGTTCAGAAAGTAATGTTTGTTATAAAACTTGTCTAATAGTTTCAGATAGAAGAGAAGATCTGGGTTGCCTAATTAAGATGACCGTCACACCTGCTTTCTGTAGTGACTAACCAGTGTGAAACAACAAGAGCCCTTTGGAAAGAAAAGGAACTTTGCAAACTCTCCACATTACTCAAATTCCTACATCCTCCACTGTCATGTGTGGAACCTGTATAAGCAATGCTTTAATTTCCGTAGCTTTGTTATGATCTCTTCTACCAACGACTGACCTGTATCATTACATAAAGGTCCCCCCTTCACTTTGACGACAGCACGTCGTCTCACCTTTAAAGGGATACTTTGCAGATTTAAATCCAGCTCTGTGTCGTCTTTGTGTGGCCAGTGTGTTTAGATAAACGTTTGGCTTCCTCTGGCCCAGAGCTCACAACAGCAGCTCTTGGCTGGTCTGCTCAGCTGGGAGCTTCCTGCGCTGCAGCCAGAGAAGGAAGCCACACACCGTTCATCTGCACACACTGCCAACACTGCCATGACACAGACCTACACACGGTAAGTGATTTACTGTCTGCGCACCGATAGGTAGAGTGCAGTGCAAAGCGCGGCGCTGGAATTCGTCATCGAATTCCTGCTATTTCCCATTGCTAGGTAACAACATGCTTTTATCTCATTGGTTGCGCTTTCAAAAGGTCAGCGGAAACTAGGTTTAAGTTGAAATAATTTAAACTTTGAACACGGTAAAGGGGCAAATCCGAGCCAAGGGTAGAGCAGCGCAACTTGTATTCTCAAATAATGTGTGTAGGTATGTGTGGGTTCATCGGAGCCTCTGTACATGTACACGTACCTCGGAGCTCTCTTCTGCGCTGTGGCTCTCTCCTCTGGAGCTCCCAGAGCTGGTGTCCCTGGCTCGGGGCGGCTTCCAGGTCCTCTCCAGTGTGCAGCGGTTGTAGTAGAAGTGCCTGCCTGTCGAGTCTTTGTAGGTATCCCAATCGCCCATCACGTGGATCGGGGAGCCGGAGGGAATAGGGGGCAGGTTAGTCGTGGTAATCTTCAACTCCTGGAGGTTGGTGTAAACAGGTGACTCGGGGCGGCCGTGGCCTGACGAAGATACCGTCTAAAAGGGAGAGAAAAGAAACCGAAAGATGGAACTATGAGTCATTTCAGAGTGATCTAAGTCTGTAATATACTCAGGGAAAAGTTCCTCGACAGAGTGTGATGTAGAAATTTACAGCTTTCAGGGTGTAAATCAACAGCTGCACAGCAAGCTGGCAAACATTAAAAGGCCTTAAAACACATCAAACACCCCACCTGCACAATGGAAATGCCATGTCCCTACTGAGCTCCACGTGGAGTCAATCGCTTCATCTTTGCAGTGTTTGTGTTCAACATTGAGTGGCATTGGGGTATAAAGGAAGTGGCTGAAATGTCAAATGTCTGTAGTTAAAGCTGACACAGCCATTAATGGCCGCAGGCCAGAGCCCTGAATGAAGGCGAGGGGAAGGAATGACTGTTGGTTTATAACCGAGAGTGGCAGTGACTAACGTCAGGTAGAAACAAGGAAGTAAAACTGACTATTAAGACGAATTGTTAGGACTGTTTGTCATTCTTCCATCTGCAAACAGAGAAAACTGTGAAGATCTTC
This sequence comes from Etheostoma cragini, assembly GCF_013103735.1. Classification (NCBI taxonomy): domain Eukaryota; kingdom Metazoa; phylum Chordata; class Actinopteri; order Perciformes; family Percidae; genus Etheostoma; species Etheostoma cragini. Next base: position 22,742,524 of record NC_048418.1, on the reverse strand, counting down.
AGAAAGAAACCCAAAGATATTCAATTACATGGGTAAAAATGGATCCCTTTATTTGTATGATGCTTTGCTCAATTATTTAAATAATTTATGGGCCTGACTATACTATTAGAATTTCGTGTTGTTAAAATTGTAGCTAGGTAAATGACTATTGGTTATTATGAACAATAAATTTGAAAAAAAACAACAAAAAAACAGCTTAAAACAGAATTTATGAATGAACAAGGAACATTCTTATACAGGAAGATATAAATAACTACGGTTCTCTTGATACCGATAAATGGTAATTTTTTATATTTATCTGATAAATATTGTCGTGATTAACTGACTGGAATGTTAAAAAAACTCTGAAAATAAAGAGATTTCCTGAAGCCCAAGTAGATGCCTTTAAATTGCTTATGGTCCAAAACAAAAAGATATTCAGTTTACTATAATAAAAGACAAAGCAACAAAATATAGGACAAGCTAGAACCATTGAATGTCAACAAAGTTGCCTATTCTGTCAATTGACTGCTCAATTAAATGACAAACATCAAAAATCATCTTGAAGGATTGGCATACGTTTTTTGATAAAATGAATGCAGTTAGTGTAGATTGATAGCAAACCTTAGAGTTTGTTCCCGTATCCAGACAACACTGTTGGAAAACAAAGTTCTCTCAGGTCAATGGCTGGTTCCGAGGAGTTTTATTCACCGCACAGTGGGGACAAAAGTTCACAAGAAGCTGTAGAATTCTCTCTGACTAGAATGAGTCTTCTGGCCAGGGTTTTATACAACGTAACAGGATGCAACAGAATAACAAAAGCTGAGAAGACATTCACTCACAAAACTGAGTAGATTTGCATAGACCCAACAACGTCTGCTCAAACCAGAAAAAAACAGTCCTTTGTTTAAAAGAGGTGAGTTCTGCTGAAAATCAGCTTGGGCTCTAACCAAAAGGTCTCACTCACAGTGACCAAGTACAATGCTTTGTTTCAACACTAAGGAAGACAAAAGGCAATCAGACTTGAATAAAAGGACAGGAGAAACTAAAAGTTTGCCGATCTGAGAAAACAATAGGAACTTAATCAGTGAGCAGATAAGAGGTTATCAGGATAAAATGAGCATGAAACTGTTTTCACGCTGTCTCTAATGACAGAGCATCCTTCTCCAAAGGCAGGACTTGCCACTGAACCAGTCAACGGGCTGCTTGTCATGATTACTTCATGCTGGTATTACAAAGACGCTGCTCGGCTGCAGAGCGACAGAGCCATAAATAATGACAGTACCCCGTGACCTCCCAACCCTGGCTTGGTGATGCATTTATTGCACAGGGATCAATAGGGATGAAATGTGCCGGGCCTGAGTACACAGCTGGAGGTACCCCCGAGAATCCAATATTCAGTGGACTAGATGACGACTGAGCAGTGTGCTGCTCTTTACAGCGTCACTGCACAACAACAAAAAGGTGGACAGTGCATATATTTTTACAGGCGATTTTCCAGCACAGAGGAATTTTTGGTGCCACCCAAAGAGGTTTTAGCCAGCACCAAATGAAAAGCACCAGTACCAAATAAATTGCGAATAGCAATAGCAGTTCAAATCCTCTCCAAATGAGTTTAATAACAATTTACCAAACAACCATTGAACAAGCAGGACAAACAAGTTCAAATAGGAGCGCTTATTGTAGTTTTTCCACCACGCTGTGCCAGCTCTTTCGGTGATAGTAATTGTAATATTTAACTTTTTTTTTTTAACCACTTTTGTCAATTGGGGTTTAATTTAGTCAAGAGATGATATACATTTTTGTAAATGCGTAGATTTCAGTCAAAGTAACAGCTTCTTCCACCCGGGAGGAGCCAGAATTTGACAGAAAGTCATGATCAAACAAGGAAACATTCTTTGCTTCTACCATCAAGCCGTTAAGCAAACATGGTCTTCCAAAATAAAACCTCATTCACCAAAAACGCTCTGTAATGCCAGTGTGACGCAAGGTGCAGCTTAAGAGTTAAGTTATGCGTAATAAATCAAAATACACCAAATATTACCTCTGGTGACGAGCAACTAGTAAACACATCATCCTTTGGATGTATTGAGATTGCACGACAAATGCTTCTCCTCAGACGGATCATTGCCATTGTCCCTGCGATTTTTGGATCTGCGCTCAGTGTTGACACTGCTCTGTGGTCTTCCTGTATGATGCTAAGGGGAACACGTGATGTGGTGCATGGATCTGTCAAAGGGGAAGTCTTGGTAGTCAATCAACTGTTAAAAAAGCCAGTTTGGTCGTATCCCACTTCAGTGGCAAAACCGCATTTTTCTCTAAAAGGCTGTTCTGAAATTAAACTTCACTTAAGTGGGAGGAAGCTCCACAACATTCCACTGCATTTTTAAAGAGGTGGGGTCACAGCATAATGTGAATTTTGCTGGGAGACTTCCTTTGACACACTGAGCTCTTCTCTCTATCTTTGTATTCGTCCTATTAATGCTCGTTACTAGCTTAGAGCTTGGAGCTTATTCCCCGGAGTTTTCGTTGGACTGGGGTGGCACCTGGATTGTGGTTGTAGCTGCTGCCGGATCCTGCTCTACGCCCTGCATTGCTAGTCATAGTTCTGTTATGTTTGTTACTACAACTGCCACTGGTCAGCAAAGCAACTGCAATAATTATTTATTATTAAAAACCTATATTAGTGTCTCTGTGTCTCAGCCGGCAGCGGCAGATGGCCGCCCCAGAGGGTCGAGGTCCGTCTGATGTTTCTGCTTGTAAAAAGGACATTTTTAATTGCCACGGTCGCACAAAACGCTTGCTCTTGGGAAATTGTTGGGTCTTTGAAAGTTATAGAGCGTGGTCTAGAGCGACCCTATCTGTAAAGTGTCCTGAAAAAAACTCCTGTTGTGATATGACGTTAAATTTGATTGGATGGATGCATGAACAATGTATGGCAGAAACGTATGGCAATCTGCTCTCTTTCAGCTGACAACTTCCATTCAAGGGGTGATGATGCAGAAACATTCTTAAGAAATATTTTATATATATTAAGTATTGAGACAGCTTATAGTGTTAATATAAGGAGAATAATATGTTTTTTGCAGTCAAAAGTCAGAATTTTGGGAGGTCTGTATAAAAGCATCCAAAGAGCGCCATGTCATGGGACCTTTAAATGGCAACTTAACAGCAATTTCAAAAAGTGGACTAATTTTCTATTTTTTTTACTGTAGTGGTAGTAACAGCACTCATGGTGTAACTACAGGCTGCACTACCAGGTTAGCTAATTATAAATGCACAGGGTGTCTTCTTAACTCCATTAAAGCTGCGTTATATTCCTGAGCAGCTGTTCCTGGACATCTGCCGTGGAACAGACTGACCACCTGATCAATACTGAGCTGTAGAACCACTGCGAAACATTAAAAGGCTGGCCTCTAACACCAAGGGAGCAGCACACTGTGCTTTAGTCCAGATGTTCAGAGGTCTTACCGTGTACTTTAGAGTTGAGAAGTGGCAGCAGTTTCAAAAGTAAAAGTCTTGATCTTTTTGCCATGTTCGCACTGGGTGTCTTTTTTGGAGCCTCCAGCGTCTGTTTTACATTATAATCCTATGGAGTACACACTGTTTTCAAGCGCCACGGCAGATGGGTTTTTCTGCAGCTCAGACTGTCTTTTTGAAGTTGGACGATGAAAAGCGGAATAGCGAGACCGGTCGTTTCCATAACAATCTAACGTTAGCAGTAGCACCGCTCCCTCTCTCCGTTCTTTCTCCAGATCGCTTGACGGCTTTGCTTTATCTTGCACCGCTCCACATAGCACTCTAGGATGCTGTAGCAGTATCTGTTGCTATAGCAACAATAGACGCACTCTGCTGCATTTTGGAACCAAAACGCTATCAGCTTTATTGGTTTTGTTTTGTTTGGAACTACAAAAGCGCCCTAGTCAACTTTTTCTTGTCAAAAAAGACGCCAAGTGTGTTCATAGCCTTTCTGTGTAGGTAAAATGAGGTGGTGTGCAGTTGGATAGATATGAAACCAGGGTTTAACATTAGCGCACTATCCACCAGCCAAACGTTGACACAATATGCAAGTGGCTGGTCGATATGCTTCACTCGCCATCATAAGAAAACAATGACATTGAGTGGCTGGTACAATTTGAACATTCTCCATCTCATTTGAATACGTCAATTTTGCACCCTGCATGAATCTCTCTGGCTCAAATCCTGATTTTCACAGAAGCAATTCAATAAAAAAAAAAAAAATAATGGTAGTAAATCCTTTGGGGCTCTGCGAGAGGCATTTCTAACGCTTTTCTGTCATTTTGTAGAGTAGACGATTAAAAAAAACCTTCAATTCATTTGGCAAGACATTTAAAAGTTTACCAATGCGTGTCGGCTTGAGCATTCCTCAAGGTGTCGCGCAATTTGATTAATTTGTTGAAGACCTCAAACTGAATTGGTCTGACCGGAACAACCAGTAAGCCTCAAACACAACAGAAGTCAGTAGCAACCCCAACTCCTACTGTACAGTCTGCAGTAAGAAGCAACAAGCCTGAGGGGACACTACACTGTGGCAGCTAATGAGCACTTCTGATTGCAGCCCAGCATACTCCTAATTTCCTATTTTTAGGCCAGAGCAGGAGTAAATGAGTAGAAAATAGGAAAGCACTCTGCCAGTTCCAGATAGGAGATCTGCCTAGTCTTATCTGTACCGCCTGCAGCTCTGCGGTGGAATAATAATCAACGGGTCCAATGCTCTTAAGCCGGAAAGAAGAGGAGGTAGAGAGGGAAATGGGAGAAAGACCGAGGCACTGATCGCATCGCAGCTAATACTAGAAGGAAATGGCTGCAGATGCTTTGGCATCACAGTTTATATTTAGACTAGTGTGGTGTCGCATGAGATTGAACATTGTGTTCATTGTGTGCAAAGCTGTTGTCCTGATTCACATAAAGTTGGGAGTAAAACAGCTGGGTGGCTTTTTCAAAACGCAAAACAAGGACAGGACCTCCCATGGCTAATCTTGAAGACCCTCAACAGACTACGAGTGGAACAGGGGAGGTGCAAAGCACTTATGAAAGCATGGAACCACCAGACAGAAGACACCAGACAGCTGTGGAGCAGTACAGACAATGGCCCCCCTACTGGAGTGTGCAGTCCAGTGCAGCCCCCACAGGACTTGGCTGAACAGACCCCAAAAGCTATGACCAGCCACAGATATTAGCCGAACGACGTCTGAAATGGCAACGGACTCAAAGAAGAAGGTGGTGTTGGGACATTTGGTCTAACATCTGGTCTCCTGATTGCTTATCTTGTCTGACCGCTGAGTTAAAATATAGAAACGATACTCAAATATTAATGATAAGAGACAGAGAAAAGCAGCAATGTTTTGGAGGTGCTATTAAAATCGGTCAGTTGATAAGCTTTTATATTGACAAACCATTTCAGGATTACCCCAGGCAAAACTTTAGTTAATAAATAAATAAATAATGTATTATGTTTTTAACTGACTTATGTAGACTTGTTCACATTCAAACACACAACGGGGAACATTATAACTTTAAAAAACTAGCAGAATATATCTTTTTTATCAATTGGCGCATTGAACCCATTGTGAAAGGCTGATTGAGAAAGACAGCATTTTTTGTGTTAGTTGAAAGAAAATATCAGTGGAGTACTGCACATTAAAATGTAACAGTTATCCTTTTTTGCAGTCGTGCCTTTTATGTTCAATTTGTTTAATAATTAAACGTTGGAAATTAGTTCCTTTCATTCGTTTTAAAAGGCATTAAAATTTCCCTTTGAGGTTTTCTAACAGTATTAGGATTAATACAATTTACACACCCACGCTAACATTTATTGAAAAGAGGAATAAAAAAAAACTATCTTTTGGAAATCGACCTTAATGCCTTAATTAAAAAAAAAGAAGGAAAATCCAACCTTTTAATTTTCTTTGTGAATGAATAAAGTAGTGTAAATTAATAAATGTTCTTCCTTAAAATACAGGAAGCATAAGGTTACACACCCCTATGTTAAATTCCCATAGAAGCAGGCACATTTTTATTTAGTTATTTCATGGATCCAGGATAATATGCATCCTGGTACAGTTCCATTGGCCTTTGGAATTAAATGCCCCCCCCTTCATCATCACATACCATTCATCATACCTAGAGATTAATAGCTTAATAGCTGGTTTGATTTGCATTAAGAGATGGAGAAGGGGCATGAATGAAGGCATTAAGATCAAGTTCAAGTTTTTTTTTAATCCTCTTTTTAATCAACTTTAACAGGGCTGTGTAAACTTATGCAAGCCACTGTAGATGTAAACCGAGCCCTGGGTATCTTGCTCTGCTTTTGAGAAAATGAAAGCTCAGATGGGCCGATCTAGAATCTTTCCCCTTATGAGGTCATAAGGGAAAGGTTACCTCCCCTTTCTCTGCTTTGCCCACCCAGAGAATTTGGCCCACCCATGAGAGAGAGACATCATGGCTTTCAAACGAGCAATGTGGCAGTTGGTCAAGGCCACACCCCCAGCCTCCACGTTGTTCTTTATTATCTGTTAATTTATCACATGTAATATCACAGTTTTACCTCAAATTGTGCAGCTCTAATGAAAACATGCATTCCTAAAACCAAAAGCTGTGTATTTATTCCAATCACCATGTTTAAGGGTTTGGTGTTCTTCAGCTGATATCAACCTATTGAAATCACTCCAAATCCAAACAGATTGTTAGTTGATTACAGCTTTAAAAAAAAAATTTAAATAAATAAATAAACACAGAAACAGAGAGAAGTCATCAGCGTCCTTTAGGTGGCAGCCTAACAACAAAGTTTGTGAATTCTGAAAAGGGATTGGCCAGTGACAGAGGAGGAGGAGGAGGGACTCCACATGTCCCCCTCCTTTCTCCTCCCCTTTGTCTGTTTGACACATATGAACCTGCTCTGCTGCATACCTGCAGGGAACTGGACCACGCAAACACACACACGCACACTTTGAGTGTGTGTGTTAAACTGATATACAACGGTGCAAGTTTGCACATGTACAAACGGGCACACAAAAACAAACAAAGACAGCATCTAGTTGTTTTTTTTCTACTTCCTTGTCCATTCAGTGTTTAGTTTCCCAGGTGCAAAGTGCAACTGCAGTGCTTTACATGCTACTGATAGGCTAATAAATGACATGCATTGCATAACGTAAGTAGGACATGTTTCTTACTATTTCCCTTTGGCAACACCCTCAATATAGCAGAAATATACTCTTTTCTTTATGTGTGAAACAGGTTTAAACTTATAGTCAGGCACTTTTTTATTCCTTTAGGATTTGGAGAACATTTGATCCATACACCTTACATGTCACAATTTGTCTGCAAAGGAAAGCCCTCATAGTTTTGGCTTAATTCTTATTCATAAGATTTAATAAAGCAGTCTGTCTTTTAAGACTCATAGTGCAACAAAAACTGTGTAAAGTAGTAAATGTAAATGTGCTGCATTTATATAGCGCTTTTCTAGTCTTAACGACTACTCAAAGCGCTTTATTTACATTGACATAAAGTAGTAACTTCCTTTTGGAAATAATGTAGCTGCAAAAACAAATTTGGTGCCTTGCTTTTCTTAACTAACATTTCTACATCAGATATGGTTTGGCATGGAAGTAGAGTGTGGGTATAACAGATGCTGGATATGAAACATATGAGCAGTGAAACCAGTCAGGAGTGTTACAGAGCCTAATTGAAACAGGAAGAAAGGAGGTCGTATGAAAGAGGAGTTGTCGACATGGAAAATGGTCAGGCTGTTTTTCCGGAAAAGATTTCATAATTGATCCTCAACGGCTTTCCAACTTATTACCTGTATGAGTGCTATTTTAGAAGGTCCCGTCGCGAGACAATTTCATTTTATGAGGTTTTTTAACATTAATATGAGTTCCCCTAACATGCCAATGGTCCCCCAGTGGCTAGAAATGGTGATAGGTGTAAACCAGGCCCTGGGTATCCTGCTCTGCCTTTGAGAAAATGAAAGCTCACATGGGCCCCCCCTCTCTTCCTCAAAAGCTATTGGATCAGAAATGGCACATCCTAAGGAAAGCTCATTGTGGGACTGGCTCTAGTGGCTGTAATTCTGCACCAAGATTGCTGAATTTTGGTAAAGAGACTTCAGATACAGTATTAGAGGACCACTAAGGTCTATATAAAAGAACCTTCAGATACAGTATTAGAGGACCACTAAGGTCAATGTAAAAGAGACTTCAGATACAGTATTCAGCGACCACTAAGGTCTATAGAAAAGAGACTTCAGATTCAGTATTTGGGGACCACTAAGGTCTATATAAAAGAGACTTCAGATACAGTATTAGAGGACCACTAAGGTCTATATAAAGAGACTTCAGATACAGTATTAGAGGACCACTAAGGTCAATGTAAAAGAGACTTCAGATACAGTATTAGAGGACCACTAAGGTCTATATAAAAGAACCTTCAGATACAGTATTAGGGGACCACTAAGGTCTATATAAAAGAGACTTCAGATTCAGTATTTGGGGACCACTCTATATGAAAGCATCCAAAGAGCACCAAGTCTTGGGACTTTTAATGGTACTTTGAACACCTGTATTTTTCATGTGTAACTTAAGTCTGTCTTCATTAAAAATGTGTTGCAGACATGATTAAAGTCCCAAAAAATAAAAGACCTCAAACTAACATCTTAGCCACTGACTGAAAGTACATTCCGCCATGGCGTCTCGTTCAGTCTGGTATGAGACAACAGAAAACGTCCAGCTGGAATAAAAAGGACAGAGAAAAAAAGCAAGCTGCGCACAAACACACTGCGAGTAAACAAAAAAAAAAGCCTTGAAACACTGGCACCACCCAAGGCAATTGTGCAACTCCAGAGCAATTAAACTCAGCAGTAGAAAGTAGTAGACAAAGCAATGCAGGGAAAGCACCGTCAACAGCCTGCGGTGAGGTTGAGCCTTGAGTGACCTCATGAAGCTCAGAGTCAGGAAGCAGTCACCACAGGACACTAGGTTTGGGTGGTGGTGTTGTTGTTTTTTTCCTATACCCGTGGTATAACAATACTTCTAAAAATGGTGCTGGTGCCAAAACCGATAAATAAGAGCACAAAACAACAGTCTTTGACAATAAAGAGAGGCTTGTTTATTGCTAAGGTCATATGGTCAGAATAAAATGATTTATTAAAAATGTAATAATTTTTAACAATTACTTGTTTCATCAGGTCCAATGGGGCTCAAAAGTTTGGGAACCCCAGGTAAAAAATTTTATTAATGTGCAAAAAGAAGCCAAAAAATGATATGGAAAAATCGCCAAAGGCATCAAATGACAGATTAGACATTCATATAATATGTTACAAAAGTTAGATTTTTTCTCCCGTCATTTACACTTTCAAAATAAAAAACTAAAAAATAGACTAACAAAACAAGACAAAACCAAAGATTCAGGCACAGATGAAGAGGGAGGGGGGCGTAGCGCTACAGGTAGGCAGCGGTGAAAAGATGGGTCTTGGGGGGGACTGGAAGATTGTGAGGGACTCAGAGGTGGGGATGTCTTGGGGGAGGGAGTCCAGAGCCTGGGAGCTGCGCTGGAGAAGCCTCTGTCCCCAAAACTGGACTTGTGGGTCAGAGTAGACCTGCTGAGGTGGATCTGAGGGACCGTGAGGGTTGGTAGGGGGAGAGTAAGTCAGTGAGGTATGAGGGGGCCAGATGGTGGAGGGCTTTGTAGGTGAGGACCAGGATTTTCTAGGTGATAAGACTGAGCTTTGCTGGTTGATCCCGGACAAATTTTACATTAGGTTTACTGATCGATTTTAAACACACTTTATATTAACCAAGATTAGAGAATCGGATCAACAGCTCATCATGCCAGGACTAAATTGATTGTTGATCCCTCAGTCTATGATATCAAGTGCACCAACTTGGCCCTCTAGGTCGAGTGGGATTTGGTCAGCTTTTGCCTCTTTGTGATATTTTGTGACACATGCAATGACATCTGTTTGAAGTGCATTTTGGAAAAATGGAAAAACTAAAACTTGTGCTGTTCTTTGAGGGTGTACCCAGTTACAGATCAGAGAGAAGAGATGAACAGTGCCCTGTTTTACATAATCCCACCTGAGAGAAGCATCCTTGAAGCTCGTCAGAGAAGTGGGTCTATCTATCTGTGATCTTCTCGTGTTTCCACACGAGCTGCAAATGGGTCAGATGTAAGAAACAGCGGGAGGGCGAGAACGTAACGGAGAAAGGGATACAGAAAGGAAGAAGGATAGATGTCCTAGATGTTCATAGAGGACAACACCATATCCTCCTGTCAGCATACTGTCAAAACACCCTCAAAACTCAAAACAATGAAGTGTAGAAGTTGGGGTCATGGGTCAAGTCCTATGGGGAGATTCTGGGGCTAACAAGATGCAGTTAGCATTCCATTGAGTCCCATTCATTTTGGCATCACGTCGGCGTCCATCAGTTTGTGTTCCAGCATAGTATTATGCGGAAAGATTTTCCTGATCTGGAAAGTTAGCACAGCCACAATTATTTTATCTCTGCGATGGGTAGGTGAACGGTAAAAATGGGGTGTTCATGCTACAAAGTACTGTAAATCTATGGGCGTTGGCCAACGCATCCTGTTGCCAGATGAAGTTGCTTTGCAGTCTGGCAATGAGTTGGTCGAGGTTGTACTTTTCGGCTGGAACTCATTCAAAGGAATAAGGGGGCTGTTTTTCATGCAGGGGGAAAGCTGGTCTGATATCCCTAAATATTGGCACAAACTGAAACAAAATAAGAATGTCTTTAGGGAGTTTGTCCCATCTTCTATAGTGTCTGATTCTCCGTACTGTGTACAGTTGACTGTAGGGCTTGACACTTATTCCCCAAATCAAATCAATTCTGATTGGCAAGGTCCCGATTTGATTTGATTTTGGATTCAATGTCATTTCAGGATTTTTCAATTGCAAAACCAGTTTTGCTTGAACATATGAAAGACATTCTACAATTTTACAAAGTTCCCCTGCAGGCTGGGACATGATGCCTGAACCCACGCTCACCCCTTTTTTTTAAACACAGAATCTAATTTCCCAGTAGTTTTCAGACCCACTGCTGACAATTTTTAACCCCCGAGACTTAAACCAAGTGAGAAGGAAGGGGTTCGGTGTTACTCACTGACATTTTTCTCACAGTAATACACACGTTTCTAACAGTCTAAAAACAGCCATAAATCATTCTCAGAGTTGACTCATCCTTGAATAACACGATCAGTGGTGTGGTTTTTCGAGGCCACATAGCAGAATCGGCTTGAGGGAAAACATAGAAGCAAGGCAGCGGACAGCCTCAGCCGAATGATGAGTAATCCTCTAATTCTATCTACCTGACTGCTCACAGCTAATGATCCTACTTCTCCTGCGCGACGGTTGGCTGGAGTCTGGAGGGGTGGCACGTGTGTGTGTGTGTGTGTGTGTGTAGGTGATTATGTAAGAGGGTTGCACGTGGACAGGTGCAGCCACTGCTCAGGACCCATAATGCAATGGGGATGTGTGACTTAGAAAGATAGTATAGATTCTGTGTGCGTGTGGCATTCTACTCCAATTTGGGCTCAGCAGAGAGTTTAAAATAGTTATCTAATGTGGAAACAAGTAGCTATAAGTAGAATAAACATCTCTAAAAATGGCCTGTTTGTAAGATAAGATAAGAAAAGGTTTTCAAGAGCCCTATATGGAAGAATGAAATCCTTAACCCTAAGTTAAACAACAGGATCATCCAAATGATAAAGATAAGGTTTTTCTCCTTCACAATAGAAAAGCCTCAGACCCAGCCGGGGATTAGCCTACTTGCTGCCATTCTGGTTGTATCGCTTAGAAACAAATGGCCGCATCACACCAGGCGCTGACAGTATCTAATTCACCACTGATCACCGCTGATGGGAGGTTTACTTCCTGACGCCCGTTATCGCAATCCAGGAGGATGAAGATATGAGCTCCTGCTGCTCGGTTTATGCCAAGCTCAGTCTCAAAATCCTCCTGTGATCCTCCGGTTCACCCTGTGCACCACCACACTTATTATATAGAGTGCTTCATGAAAGAAAAAGAAAAAATACTTTATTAGTTTTACTTTTTTTTTTTTTTTTTTAAACCATCTTTTTATCTTGGGATGGTGTGGCTCAGCTCATACACTTTTTTTTTAACGTAGAACTGTCCTTATGTTACGCCCACCCTTCGACCCATTCTAGCCCGGTAGAGGTTGACCGGAGGCACGCATCTGACGGGACAGCAGACTTTTGAAAGCAAAAAGCATTTTGCAAACTGTAACCTTTGCATGCCGATAAACCAGGCCTCCGATTTGATTTATAAGTGGTGAGGCATATGGCTGCGTGTCATGTGTGCGTGCGTTGTATGTAATCCCTCTGTGGCAGACAGGGTACATGCAGTTAATTTCCCATTCAGCAGCACATTAAGGAACACAAGGGGGAACACACAGCCTGGAGACTAAAAGTAAACTTTGAAAACAAGGAGAACCGTAACATTTCAGTTCCATAAAAACCCGCACACTGACCCAAAAATGGATGATTCAATCAGATTAAAGGCTTCAACAAAAAGGAATCTAATATACTTGGAACAGTCACTTGTATTCAACAACTGTTTACTGACAACTTCAAAAAAAGATGAATTGTGGACACCACCAAAGACTAGATTGAGCAGTTGAACACATTACTTTCCTTTCCTTTCCTGTTCATCCTGTCAGATCACATTACAAACAGCAGACACAGCTTCACTGTTGAGCAGCCGGACCCAGCTGGACAACACTGAATGGGTTAAGACCAAACCCAGTGGGGAGGAACAGAACTGAGTATTATTCCTTCAACCATGGACACAGGTCTTTTAAGGCCATCAGTTGAAATGTGCTGGGTGTCCATTCATGGACATGAATGAGCCTATATGTGGTTAATGCACATGTAGCCTCATTCATATCAGCAAACAGGGACATGACACAACCGTGATGCACTGAGCTCAGCTACAGACAAAAAGGAGCTAATTGTCTAAGACAGACTTTGCTCATTCAAAGCTTTTGTGTTTGCCACGGATTAAGATACACTCACGTTGTCCCCCTCCAGCTTAAAAGCTGGTCTCAGTGCTGTTTCTGGACCAGTCCTTCCTAAAAAGGGGCACATCATAATGGGACACCAACCACAAGTCGCTAAGTAGTGTCGCAATTACTTACACAAAATATGAGTTATAAAAGTGAAATCCTCAGGGCAAACGCCTTTGAACGGGAGTCTTTAAATATAAAAACTGTGACAACGGTCCAATTAAAAAATCAAAAAAGTAAAGATTTCAAAATCCTTACTACTCTCCTTTTATGTTTGCAAAACCATTTTTTTCTTAGACTTCAATACACAATTGCTTTCTGGGGAATGACAAGCTATAATCCAAATAACATCATAATCCCTTATTGAAAAGATGAAAAATCAGTTACTCGTCTTATTCCAAGAGACTTCCTGGAACAATATTAAGGAGCCCTGGAGGGCTGCAGACCGGCAGCAACACTCACAAACGTCACAGCTTTAGTTTGGTGGACACAGTAGTTTCTTACCACTTCAGGACTCATGAAAAGCCACATTCTTTGCCTCAATGCATTAATAATGGCTGTGAAGTCAAACGTGTGGGCGACAAGTCAAAATGTCAGCAGGGCTGATTAAAGCAGCGGCCTGAGATCCTTTAGGTGGCTCAGACACAGCCTACATAGCGAATGATGACTCAATGTTGCCCATAAAGTTCCCAAATAAAAGAGATGAGAGAATTTCAGGTCAGGTCAATAGATCTGAGGATTCAAATTGCTGGAGGAGGTAAAAAAAAGATGCAAGATGGAACACATGCACAAAAAGAACAGCACAAATAATGGAAACAATAAACGTCAAGGCAAAGAGTGGGTACTGGAAAAGAGTGAGTCACGCCTGAGAGCTGACACATGGGGCCTTTTACCAACAGCACGAATCATGGCATAACCCAGAAATTAAGGGATTACTGTAAGTGAGATGAATACGTTTCTTTAGAAATAGAATCGTGTAACAATAGCACTAACCCTGGTCAGAAATGTGTTTGCAAAAAACAGATGTCCATTGCAACATGGCTAAAAAGCATTAATTTACCTTCAGGCCACAGTATCTGGCAAACCCCAGAATGGCATCAGAAGCCCTAGTTAAGAATAGCTGCAGTAGAAAAAAATCCTCGTTGTTTGGCTGGTTAATTTCCCCATCTGGTAGCCATAAACAATGACTGAAACCCATCAGCTAAGTGCCAACTTTAGTTTACATTTCTTAGACTTCGCTCACACTCATTTTAACAAGAAAAAGTTGACTAGGTCGCTTTTGTATTTAACAACAAAGCTGGTAGAGGTTAAGTTACAAAAAGCAGCCGACAGCTTTTTTGGGTGTTGCTATAGAAACAGCTACTGCTACAGTATCCAAGAGCACGATGTGGAGCGGTGGAACGAAAAGCGATGGAGCGAGCTAGAGATGGAACAGAGAGAGAGAGAGAGATAAAACAAGTGTTGAAAGAGGGAGACATATAAAGGAGTGGAGAGCAAGAGAGGAACATGTCTGTACACACTGCCACCAGGATATCCAAACAGTTGGATATCCAACAGGAAATTACATTTCCTATCTACATGTCCCAAATATGAAGATACGATATAAAGCACCCATATTATGCTCATTTTCAGTATCATAATTCTATTTTGAGGTTGTACCAGAATATGTTTACATGGTTTCATTTTCCAAAAACACCATATTTTTTAGGTACTGCACATTGCTGCAGATCTTCTTATCACCCTGTGTGTTTAGGTCTCTGTTTTAGCTGCAGAGTGAGAAATCTCACTTTTATACTATCTTTGTTGGGAGTTGCACCTGCACAGTAGCAGGGTTAGATCCTATCAGCTAGATAACTCTTTCTCCAGCTGGATCCGGCAGGATTAGCTGGAAGACTTCTTCTACAAGAGGGGCACTTGTGGAATACCTGCAGAACAGGGACAGGAAGTAGTTCTTTTGGAGATTATGGTGAACTAGTGTGTGTTGTACCAGTGTTTTCCCATTGAGAATGAGCTAGCATCCTAGTGCTAGTGCTAGTGCGTGCTACAGTTAGCCACCTTGTCTCGGCTAATGACGTAGAAAGCCATGCAGAGCCGGAGACAGAAGACATTCAGAAACCGTATCTCCATCAAAACAGCATGGAAAGTTTTTTTTGTCCAAGTGCATGTGTTTGGAAGCCTCAGATCCCAGAAAAAGTTTTTTTTTTATTTTTTATAATACGGGCACTTTAAGAACCAAATATTTCCACAAATTTGAAAAACAAATACCAGGCTTTTTATTAAAGAAAGATTAAAGCATGGCATAGCTAGCAGCTAAATATGTCTTCTCCAGCCAAAATACAAGGCTAAGTAAATACTTTAATATTTAGGATTTTTTTATATTATTGTTTCAACATACCCTTTGAGGGACAAGCACAGAATTAGTTTAGAATCTACAATTATATCATAAGTATCCTTGGCATGGCAACACTGATTTTTGGAGAGAAATTGACAAAGAGAGAGAGAGAGAGAGAGAGAGAGAGAGAGAGAGAGAGAGAGAGAGAGAGAGAGGGAGAGAGGGAGAGAGAGAGAGAGATGCCACTAACGTTAGATAAAAAAATCCTCAGCTGTCTTTTCCTGAAATCCATTTTTTCTTGTTGTGGAAACGTAGGTCGGCCTTCTCCGCTAGTCATTGGTCGGCTGTCAAAAAGTGCTTGACGTTGGTCGTTTTTTTTTTCTTTCCCAGAAAAGTCAATTCAACTTTTAATAAAAGCTCCGAGCTGCAGGGAAAAAAAGTCTACGGTTGCAATTTAAAAAGTGCGGAGGACTTTTTTTGAAATCCCGGTTTACTCTGTAGGATTATAATGTAAAACAGACATAGGCAGTTTTAAAAAAGACGCCAAATGCCTTCCGCTGTTAAACTTCAGTAGAAACTTGATAAACTCCCTGCTTTAAGAGGTCAGTGCAGCGGTGGCCTGATTGGGTTAACTAGGTTACTGGCAGGACATTTATAGAAGATATTCTTACTGTTGGATTTTGTGCTTCATTTAGAAAGCCAAAAACACAGATACAGACACAGAATTCACTTCTTGTATTTCCATTGCGTTGCATTACATTGAGAAGCAGTAATTACTTGATGTAAACACGGACCTGACAGAGCTGCTTGGGACAGAATCTAAAGGCCTCACTACAGTAGTTTTACACATTATTACAAGTTTTCCTTTGGTATTGCCGTTTTTTTCCCATCTTTGAGAAACTTAAAGGTACCGAAAAATGAGCACTTGCTGGAAAACTTGTCAGTGGTGATGACATCATTCTGCAACAGTGGCTGTAACTAAAAAGTCCAAACAATGAGTCCTGTACTATCAATCCAAAGTGATTTTGTCATTTGTAACTAAAAGTAATGTCTCCAATGGTTTTACACTCAACACTGATCCCTCAAGGTTCTGTTTTAACAGGAAATGAATCCCATTTAAAAAGTAGGGATGTAATTCAATGGGATCTTTGAGAGCATCTGTGGAACATCTGGGAAATGCATTGTGACCAAGATAAAAAAAAGTTTAAGTAGTGGTTAAATGAAACATTTTCAGATTTTTCCAAAGCAAACAGTCCAGTTCCAGCTTTTGTGATGAGGAGTTTTGCTCCATTTTAAATGATTGTAAAGTGAATATATCGGTTGGACAAAACAAAGGCATTTGAAGACGCAAACTTGCATTCTTTGGAAAAGAAAATTGGCTTTTTTTTTCACTACACTCTGTTATTCTGTTTCACAAGATAATAATCAGCAGTTGAATCAATTATGAAACAATTGAAAAAAGGATGATGTTTAACAGACAAAAAAACACCAGGAGAACACTATATGCCTTCAGGTCCAGGACATTATACAGCAAGTGAAAGGGCAAGTAATTGCTGAGCTGAGCAGCAGCATGGAACGCCAAAATGACACAGCAATTAGAAAAGCTCAGAGTGTAATTAAGCTTAGGCACAATGTGCCCAAATATTCCCACTCGTGTCTTTTCACAAGGTCAACAACAGTGCAAAGTAATTGGCCGTGAGTAATGATTAAATAATGTACAACTAGAGTTAATCAGTGCAAAGACGCAACAAAAAGACCCTTGTAGATGGGCCGGAAAACGCCCAAGTGGCGTTGCATTCTCAATTTTTATTCTGCGTTTAGACTAATGTTTGCGGGGTGGGGGGGGTCTGCATGCATATGGTGACGCAAGTGTGTGAAATTCAATGTAGTGTGCATGCCAGGTGGCTAGGTGGTAGTGGGAAGTACTTCTGCACGACACCACCAAGTCTGCGCGCCTGAGTACAACCTTCCTTCTTTGTCTCTCTTCTCTTGTTTTGCGTTTTAGTACTTTTATGTAAGTTTTCAATGAAAGACTTATCCTTGTAACAAAAGTGTTTTTAGAGTGTAGTATTAGTACTTTTACTTAAGTAATGGGTCTAAATACTTCTTTCACAACTAGTCTTTTTTTCTCTCCATAAATCTCTCTCTTCTTTTTAAGTGTGAATCTTTCATAGCTCATTGCACACTCTTTTGGTTCACCAGGGAATCGCGTATCAACTTGTCTCTGCACACCTTAAAGAATGTGAAGAGGGAGAGAAGTAAAAAGAAGAAAAAAAAAACACAAATACTTTCCACCTCCTGCAGCTAAAGGGAAGAGGCCACGTGTCTCTGTTTCCCTATAGCCGCATGCCTCAACAGCACACCTCTTTATGGAGGAGAAGGAGAGTAAAGGAAAAGTATGAGGAAGATAGATTCCCCTGACTAAGGATGAGCCTTAATTCAGCCTGTAGCATTTCACCTCCTTTTAAAACCACTTCATGGGCTCACGTTGAGAGGAACTAGTGTGCAAAACCTGGGCTGACAAGCAAAGCATTGCTGTAAAATCCAGTCACCTCAAATTTCATAATCCAAGTAATGTTAAACTCCAACAGTAGAGTTTAATAAGGGAGACATTCATAGCCTGGATGCCAGCCAAACTTAGCCTTGCCCTCAACACATGAGGTTGGAACGCTCGGTCTGGACTTGATCCGTTGTGGTGCAACTATGCTCAAACCAGAGGTGTTCGGACAAATCAAATCGTCAGGGCGGGCTTTATAGGATGATGGACAGATGATCAACAGTAACGTAATCAACCAATTCATCAAAGAGCCCCTGGGTTGAATTGGTTTACAACCCAAGTGCTGGCGCTGGAGAACTGATGTGTAGATTCCTCCATCAAATATGTCAGAGAAGATATCGACAGCACATTTTAAAAGAGGAACGGAGAACCGCGATCAAGGTGATTTGTCGATCAGAAAGATGTTTTTGCCGTCCTTCCATACATCACATACTGCACTACTCTGATTGGTTGTAGGTGTATCCAATTGAGTGCAGAGGAATTTTTTTTTGGGTTGAAACACGCCTCATAATCACAACCCACTCCAGTAGAATCAGACTCATATTCTGACTAGAATCTCTCTATGTCCACATCAGGCTAGGACCTCCACCCTGAGACACTGTTAAACCACACATACACTCCCTAATGTCTAGGGTTGGGCATCGAGAACTAGTTCCAACTTGGAATTACAAAAATATCTATAATACACACACACACACACACACACACACACACACACATTAAAGCAACACACAAGAGCTTCAGAAAGTCTTTCTCACAGACTCCTACCTGATGCAACATTTACATTGGTACGTTTTGGTTTAAAAACAAATACCTTTTCCTACGTGCCCCCTCTCATCCCCTGCTCTAGCGTGCCCCCCTCCCATTCCCCCTGCTCTGGCCTTTCCGAGCCCCTAAACCCGAGACCTTTGGAAGCACTTCTGACCCGTTTTGGTTTGGACTTGGCGGGGTTATGTTGCAGTCTCAAAGACCTTTGGCAACACCGACACGGACGTCAATGTTTTGCAGCGTGATTGGTGGATAACATCTCATTCCTCTGAGACTAAGCTACAAGCGTTACCATGGCAACTACCAGCAACAATATACAAGAATGTTTATGCAATATTTGGGCTTGGGCGTGTTACTTTAAACAGAGATTAGTTCTTCTATTGGAGCTAAAAACAATTGCACGGAGTTTGCTTTTGTCTCAACACTCCAAAACTAGCAATGTAAATGTAGCATGAGTGGGTTAAAAAGTCATTCCATCTATTCTATCAGCCATCATCCATCTTGTAAACAAAAATGTGTGACTGTAGGATCATTTGCAAGACAAGGTGGGCAATGAGGAGCACAGGAGAAGGGCGCCTTATCCCATATGTGGTAATATGTTAAGCATGGTGCAGCTAAACAAGTGTGTATTCAGCCGACCAACCCTGGAGTGGGAAACAAAAGCACAAAGAAGAACAGGGGAGGTGGTCCAAAATGAAAAAAAAAAAAAATGGTAGACTGCACAGACATTGTCACCTGCTGTAGATTGTCTTCCAAATGACTGCCGGCAGTTTTCCATCAGCGGGTTTCTACTCTGGGGATGATGCAACGTGGAAAAACCGAGATTGCTGCGATTTATTCAATGGCCATGCAAATCTTTACTACTTTGTATTTGGCAAAATAAAAAATCTGTAACTGTTCCATTCATTATCCTAGATATAACGTTATATAATGCTATGGAGCCAAGCAAAACGTTTTAGTAATCAGAGCTTTTAGTAAACATGATGACATTCAAACGTTTCTTTTTATGTTCTGACAGAACTGAATACTGGCAGTTAAATAGGCCATTATAAACCTATATAAAAGGCCCAGTCAAGCAAAAGAAGGAAAATACCAAGATATACTGTGAAACCGCCAGAATCTTGAAAAATACCGTGGTATACATTTTTGGTCATACCGCCCAGCACTATGTTGGTGACATACAAAAAAAGCATTACACTACCACAGTGTATGGATCAATCCATAAGTGCTACAGATTCAGTAGGGGTGAAAAAAAGAAAAAGATAATCATTACAGCATAGTATCGCGATATTTTCTGTGGCAATACTGTATCGATACACAGAAGCCAAGTATGGATTATATTTTGTTATATATTGTATGTGTTGTCAGTTTCCCATTTTTTAGCAATAAAATTACAGTGTGATGAACAAACAGAGAAATTTATCTTCCTGTATCTTAAAAGTTTCCTTTTGGGGACATCAATTGAAATTGGGGATATATAAAATAATATTATTCACAATTACGACAATTATGTCGTATTGTGACTAAAGTATCGTGATTAAGTTGTATTATGAGGCCTCTGGTGATTACCACCCCTAAGATCAAGCAGAGATGCATTTATCTGTGCAATACAAAGCACACATCTCAATGTTTGGTGACAGACTCCTGACCTACAGTGGACCTGAAAAGTTGAATTCTTATAACAATATGTAGATTGTTTTTGTGTTCAAAAAAACAAAAGGGCAGTGAGAGAAATTGAAAGTACAATCTGATTTTTTTGCCCATGAAAGATGCAACAAACAACCTCCCCTCAGCTTCCTGTTCTCCAGACGTTAATTTTTTATCTGGGTGAAATTCACTGGTCCGTTTGATGTTTGGTTGATCTCTTAGGGGGTTTATTACAACTCGGATCATCCTGTCTATCAGTTAGGATAATGTTGTACTGTTCAAAATAACGGCTTGTTGCATTAACTTGGCAACATTGCAGGGTTTGGAGGTGCATGGACAGATTGTAACCAATCCAATGCCTTATTTGAACTTTACTTGGAGGTAAAAGTGAAAGAGGAGGAAGCTGGAATGTCTGTAATGTAATGTGTGATAATCCCTCATTGCACAGAAAACTATGCACTCGACTACAGTGAGAAGGGTTGGAGAGAGTTGGAACAGGAGAAGGACCAGATGTATCTTGCGCTACTCAATCACAAAATGGCCAGAATACTGTGAGCAGAAGGCCTTGCGCATAGAAGGTTTTGTCAAACTGATGACAAGCATTGTGTGATTTGACTTTGTGTTCACCCAGGTGTCCTAAAAATCTACTTTTCCTTGGGGAGAAAATAACAAAAAGAAAAACGCTTGCTTTTTTCTTTTCCGAACAACAGCCATTCACTGGGCCTGAACCTGTATTTCTCGTCTTGAATGCAAATGAGCAACACTGCTCATCACGTCTCTGGCTTCTCCAGACAGCAAACACCTGCTCAAATTCACATTCATCCTCTGAGGGATTTAAGTGCATTTTTCAGATAACTACAACAGCACGACATGAAGCAGATAATGTGCAATGATAGGCAGCATCGGTTATTGATTGTAAATCATCAAAAGGCAGAAGCAGAAGGAAGAGGAAAAGGAGCAGGAAGGGGAACAGGCCGGCAAGACTCCTAAAATAATCTACTAATCTAATCTGAGAAGGAATTATCCCAGGGGCACAGCCCAAACAGGAAGTGAAGGAGCTTGTGTAGTGCAGGAGAGGAGCGGACATTACACGTAGGAGAGCTGACAGGGTGCAGTTAATTACACAGCATGACTCTGCAGGTCCTTCTACTCACACTGTAATCTTTGTTCTTCTTCGTTTTCTCCCAATTCAATCACAGTGGATTTGGGAGCTGGTTTCTTCACTAGGTTTTACAGACAGATGGGTAGGCAGCAGGCAGACATTCACGGCTGCACAGCTGTTTAGACAAACAACCACAAAGGCCTTAGAGATAGTTGTGAATAGGGATGGAAACCGAATTCAACACTTTTTTGGCACCGCCCGAATGGACTCTAAATTATCCAGTCTGGGAAAAAAATGAATCATTCTATACCCAATTTCAATACCTACAGAGTCGATCTCATCAGCGTCAGGGAGCCAATAAGCGTGCAGCATGCTTCTACCAAGATCTAATAACGTTTGTGATTGGCTGTCTTAATGTTGCATGTCGTAGTGACACGCAGGAACGTAGTCGGAGCTGAAACATAAATAAAAAGATGTGTGCCTTAATGTGTAATGTTGGAATTTATTGTTTGTTTGATAAAACTGCTAATTGGGGGGGAAAAAGTATAGTTTAGAAACCGGTATTGGTATCGTTACAGAAAACTTTTAAACAATACCCATCCCTAGTTGTAAAACGGTACCTATGCAGTTTACGGTTCACCCATCCAACTATTACGCCACACTGAAAACTACCCATTATGCTGAGGAGTGAAGATTCAGCAAATACTTGTAATACTTGCCTAAACGTGTCTCAGCTGAATTGTGATTAAACTCCAGAAAAGGAAGCCTTGAGGTATGAAGAGAACATAGAAAAGGCTGAGAGAAAGTGAGACCATTCAGTTTGTTCAGGCCTGCAGAGTGAGGGTATGATGAACTGGTTTGACGTAGTTATATCATTTAGCGCAGGGATTGTCAATGACTGGGCTGCAAAGATGATATCTGACAAGAACTGACCATACATCCACTCCGATCCTACAGCAACTCCATCTAGTGAAGTAGAAGGCATCTTTTGAGTACTCGTAGATTCTGGATGTATGGACTGTATTTATATCGCCTCTTAATGACTACTCAAAGGCACCATTCACACACACACACACACACCAATGGGACAGCATTGGGAGCAACTTGGCATTCAGTGTCTTGGCCAAGTGTTAGGGCAGATCGGTGCATAAACTGTGTGGAGACTACTTGTGTAGCTTTTGGTCTAAAAAAAATGTTTCAAAAACATTAATAATGACATATCTTTTTAATTCTAGAGGTATGTCACTATCTAACATCACTGAACCTGAGTGTGTTAATGCCTTGCTCAATATGTGTACCTAATCATGTATTTAACTTCCGGTTTATTTATTAAAGAAAAACAAAACAAGCAGAAAAAGAAGCTTTGGTACACTATGTCACCTACAGCAGAAGAAGAACAAAGCTTAAGCTGGGATCATCCTGCCATTGATCCCCCAACCAGTTCATATTACTAGCGTTTACACACTGCTTTCTTTATCCTACGGATTCTGCCCTGATTGTAACAACAGTCTAACAGCCAGCTTGGAAGATATTATTGAGCTACATGTACAGTAGAAAAAAGGGTTAGGGGGGTAATTTGCTGAAGATGCAGTGGCCCACTGACATCAAGCCTTCAACTTGTGACACCCATAGGAAAGACAGTGTAAGCTCTGAGAAGAGAGTAGGGATTTGTAATTCAGGGTTATCCTTACTGTCAATCCCATCTCTACATTCCTATATTACATATTGCTTGTACTATATGTTCCATACCTGGGAAATGAAGGTAATTGTTAGGTTTGCAATGGTACGACAAAATGACAACACCACCTGAACTATCTGGTTAAATTATCTAAATAATCTACATGTTACGGATGATGACAGTAACAAATGAAATAAAGACTTCAGTAAAACAACTTCAATATATGTAGGCCTGCGTGATTCTGGGAAAAATATGAATCAAGATTTTTTAGCTTAGAATTGATATCACGATTCTCTGCCACGATTTTTTTCTCATGAAGTGTATTGCACACATGAACCATGACACAAAACAAATTGGCAGTACCAAACCGATTTTTTTTGGTATCTGGAGCACATTGTTTAGCAGGGAGAGCATTGCAGCGCTTGGGGCGCTTTAAGACCTATTTTATACAGTCTATGTTTAAAACTCACAGAAGAAAGTAGTAGCGTTTATGATGCAGTCGGCACGTAAAACGAATTGAGAACCAAAGTCATCTGAAAAATTTATATATATAATTTGAAATTATTTCCAAATTAAATCGCAAACAGGGCGAATTGAGATTGCAATTTTATGATTATTTGTGCAGGCCTAATTCAATACAACAAATAAGTCAATTGCGTTTGGACGGCAACTGATCCCTTTCATCCTCACTTAATCTGCCAAATATGTTTTGTCAATTCATTGACAATCAGTCTACAAGATGTGGAAAAATCACAACTTCTTAAAGCCCTTGGTGACGTCGTCAAATTTCTTGTTCTTGCCAAATAATTTAAACAATTCCAAATTATATTAAACAGAATGATAAAAATGCCTACATTTTGCAGAGCTACAACCATAACATGTTTTTACTTCAAAACTGACTAGAAAGATTTATCGTTATCAAAATAGTACTTGCTGATAGTCAGTCACCTGGTGAATATACAGACTAATTAGTTCAACTCTGAACTGTAGATGGATGGCTTCCGAACGGATGTTAAAAAATGCTCAAGAAAAGGGAAGATAAGAAAAAGACAAAAGAAGAAAATATCCAAAAATGTCAGGGAAATGCACAGTTTTCAGCTTTAACATAGAAACAGCTCCATGTAAAAGTCCTTGCTGTGAGGACCTGAGGCCCTTACAGCCTATGCCATTTGAACCAGTGATAAGCTAATTTCCCTTGGTTTTCACATTTCTTCAAATTTGGAAGTGAAGATGTTAATGTCCCTGACAGACTTATGTTCTAGAAAAAGGCACATTACGCAAGTAAATAGTGCTCGAATCAAAACATGTTTTAAAAACCTTAAAGTTGGGATTCTTCTCTTCTTCTCTCCATGTCTTTTTTAGTTCATCATATTCCCATCCAAACTAAGTAAACATCTTTTACTGTGAACTTTAGTGGGGGCAAAGTGCACACGTAATATACGCATATTATAGTGCACGCTGTCGTCAGCCAGACAAGCATGAGTACACACGAACAGGGCCACAAGAAAACCTTTATTTATACTGGACCCGGAGATTATATGGTGCAAACGGCTCTCTGTCATTTAGTGGCTGCTCAGGTACACATGGCGATTTGGAGGGGATTGATCTTAAAGAGAGAAAGAACCATGTTTGAAATACATTGAAAAAAGGAGCTTCTTCGTACGTATTAAGAACTGGGTCATGTTTACATAAAAATCTAATAGTACATCTTGTAAGAGGCAATAGGCCCGCACTTTCCTCCTTTATTGGTTTTGTGTACATTGTTTCTAAAGGTCCCATGGCATGAAAATGTCACTTTATGAGGGTTTTTAACATTAATATGAGTTCTCCCAGTCTGCCCATGGTCCCCCAGTGGCTAGAAATGGTGATAGGTCTAAACTGAGCCCTGGGTATCCATCTCTGTCTTTAAGAAAATGAAAGCTTGGATGGGCCAATCTGGAATCTTTCGCTTATGATGTCATAAGGGGAAAGGTTATCTCCCCTTTCTCTGCTTTGCCCGCCCAGAGAATTTGGCCCAACCATGAGAAAGAAAGAAACATCATGGCAAACAAGCAAAGCATGGCAGTTGATCAAGGCCACACACCCATCCTTCACCTTGCCCCCCTCTCTCCTCCTCAATAGCATTTAAAGCTACAGACTCAGAAATGGCAAAGCCTAAGGAAAGCTCATTGTGGGACCGGCTCTAGTGGCTGTAGATATGGTATTAGGGGACCACTATGTTCTATATAAAAGAGACTTCAGATATAGTATTAGGTACCACTAAGGTCTATATAAAAGAGACTTCAGATACAGTATTAGGGACCACTAAGGTCTATATAAAAGAGACTTCAGATACAGTATTAGGGACCACTAAGGTCTATATAAAAGAGACTTCAGATACAGTATTAGGGGACCACTAAGGTCTATATAAAAGAGACTTCAGATACAGTATTAGGGACCACTAAGGTCTATATAAAGAGACTTCAGATACAGTATTAGGGACCACTAAGGTCTATATAAAAGAGACTTCAGATACAGTATTAGGGACCACTAAGGTCTATGTAAAAGAGACTTCAGATACAGTATTAGGGACCACTAAGGTCTATGTAAAAGAGACTTCAGATACAGTATTAGGGGACCACGTAGGCCTATATAAAAGCATCCAGTATGTCATAGGACCTTTAAAGATGTACAGTGACAATTTTAAATGTCGTTTTTTTCTGAAATTTAAAAAAGAAAAAGGGAGATATAAAGGAAATAGGAGGAAGTGAGTAGCTGCAATAAAAACAAGGTGATGCAAGATGACAAAACAAACTATTATTTTAAGACACTAAAAGGTAACGGAGATTAAAGTTTACATATAGTTCAGTTTACAAAACAATGATTATTTTAGCTAGGAACACTTAATATGTCAAGTGTTAGTAATTTCAGCTGTGTAAAATAAAAGCTACATCATATCTGAAATCTAAATAAATAGTAATACCACAGAATACTTCATCACCACGCCTGGTTTTCTCTCCCATCATCACTGCTGCCCCGAGCTCGTCTCATACAGCCAGCTGTCCAAATAAATGTTACGTAGCCAGCGCTTATGTAATGAAGCATGGCAAGTGCTTAGCGCACCCTCCCAGCTATCCTGTTGCATGGCATCATCACTTCAAACGTCTCAAAGTGTGCAACTAAACCTTCCGTCTGTTCCTTCTGGCTGGACAGTAGCTGTGGCTCCAAAAATCAATGCTATGGATCACTGTGAGCACTCTGGGTGAATGAATGGGTAATAAACACAAGTCCTGTTCAAAGCTGGTAAACAAAAAGCTGCAAGGTCAGCTGCTGTGTGTGTGTGAGAGTGAGTGAGTGAGTGAGTGAAAATGAAAAACAACAGCAATACAAGGCTGAGAAGGTATAGTCACATCATCGCCGAGTGTGTATAACTTTAGGGATCAACACTCTCTGCTTAATGAAATTTAAAAGAGATAGCCCTTCATTCGAAGATAATTCTCTCAGAGTGAAACAAACAAAAAGAAAAAGAAAATGCCCAAAATGCCAGCTGGTTTGTGTGAATCAGTGTGCCTCTTATAACCCAGAAAGCTTTAGAATGAGTATGAGTCACTACGCAGTACATTACTGTTGATACAATAAACAGGAACGGATGTGCTGACTAAGCAAAACAATGTGCACCATAGCTGTATGAACACACCGAGTAAGAGGCATCTGGAGTTGACCGTTTCTGTATTTTTGCATGTCCCTGCTGTACACACGCACAGAGAAAGAAGTGCTCTTACCGTCTCATTCTGATCTGGGTACATGCTGCGCTGTGGCTGAGTCGCCGCTGCAGAGGAAAAAGTCGCGTAGCCGGCGGTGCGGACGAGTACTCTGATGATGCAGCAAAACACAGCAGTCTCTGCCTAGCCACAAACTCTGTGCCTGACTGACAAACCACCGTGGCGAAGCAGATAATGCCACTCTGTGGCCTGACACACACACACAAAAACACGCACACTGACTCTTATTCACTTACACGTTCTTACATAAACACAGAGAGAGAGAGAGAGAGACAGAGAGAGAGAGAGAGACAGACAAAGAGAGAGAGAGCTCAGTGATGCTCGCTCTCCCTGAGCTGCCACCCCCACACACACCCACACACACACACAGCTTGACCCGTCCCACCATAATACCACAACACAGAACGCCCCAGCTGAAGTGTGTACACAGATATCCAATTGAGGCTCCCAGAGGGATTAAGAAAAGCTTCAAAAGTGAGGAACATTGTGCCCCATTGACAGACACAGATACATGATGTATAAATGGTTTTTCAACTAAATTGTAAAAAAAGCTCTACATTATAAGGTGTATAGGTACTGCCATGTAAAAAAAAGGTTATACTGGGATCCAAGATTTTATCTATATTGCTGACCCATAGCTCAAAATATGTATTGCTTTGCAGTATTTGCCGTTTATGGAGCCCCTCTTTTTAAAACTGACTTCAGTGCAGGACAGGTGGCCCCGGGCTGGAAGAGGAGCAGGTGAATTTTGAATCAAGGCAAACAAACAAGGATATAGGAAGAAAGGGATTCAAAGTGAGGTTATCAAACGTGGCCTTACCCCTGCTCTGTTACATAAGAGCCAAACACACTGCCAAGCTGCCAGACCGCCTGAAGCTGCGCGTGCACGTGCGTCTGTCTGTGTGTCCCAGGTTGAGAACAGTACACAACAGTACTAAAAACCCCTCTGGGCCGGTTCCTAGCGGTCACTACCACGGTCCGCAGTACTCCCACGGAGACTTTCCATCTTAATCCCAAATGACCGGCTGTTTTTCCTGAAATGAGACATCTGCGAACTTCAAACTTCACACCGGGAAGTCATTTTGAAGCTCAAATTCCCTGAAAAACAACAGAATCCACAACAGAAACCGTGCGAGAACCGCACGTTAGACTTTGTCTTAAGAAATCAAGCAAACACGCATAAAATTCGTACTGGTTCCAGATTTTTTTGATGTATAGGATCGTCGATTTACTTCCGTGGGACGGTTTTCACCCAAAATAAGATGATTGAAGATGTCACATTGGGCTCTGGGAAAAATATCACAGTTTACTGACATTAAATTGACTAAACAATGACTGGGTTAATCAAGAAAATCCTCTGCACATGATAACAAAGAGCCCAAATCATTAGCTGCAGCCCTAATAAACACGGCATGTTATTGTGCTGAGAGTCATCTGGTGACCCAGATGTGAGAGGCTTTGTGACAGAAGGTCGCTAGTTGTAATCCACAAACAATCTGTTAGGAAACATGACGGAGTAAGATAAGAGGGGAAAGAAAGGATACAAACAGGCGGCTGAGGTTATCAAAAACACAACATACTGGAAAAGAGAGGTTGGGGGGACAGCAAGAGCAGTGAAGTCTGGGAAAAAGTTGTTTCATGTCAATGTCCGTCCCCTTCTTTCAACAGTTAGCATCAAGGTGCCCTTGAGCAAGGTATTTGATAACTGCATGGAAGCTGTTCAGTACTCCTTACCCTAACAGTAGAGGGAAAATGTGTAATCTGTTCCAGTGGTAACCTGAGGCAAAGCTCTTAAAAAAACAGACTGTGTGTGTGTGTGTGTGTGTGGGGGGGGCAATGAACAAATGACTGTGTGGATCAATGAATGACTTATTTTATGTGCTACAGACGTACATTAACGTGCACGGGTGGGTGTGTTCAACCACTTCATGCCCAAGAAGGAGTGGCAGTGTGAAGACATACACTTGCCAACTCAACATCCTGTGACACACACTGGGTAATCAGAGAAATCAGGAAGTGCTTCCTTCAATCAATCGTCCCGCAAAGAGTCATTAAGAGGTTTTTAGTTGATTACAGCTGTCATATGTACCATGGGAGTCGGCAGGGTGGAGTGGGTGTTAGCGACTGTTAGCGACGAAAACCCTACCCTAACTGATTTAAGAACCTCTTTGAGATGATCCTGGTTTTTGATTGCCAACTTTGAGGTCTTTAACAGTCTTTGAGGTCTTTTTTTGGGGGGGGGGGGGAAACCAGTTGAGTGTGATATAGAAAGCCTGCAGGAATACTCAGCTTGATTTGTGCCAGTTGTCATTGATATTCAACAAGCTAAGCTACTTGACTCTGATTGGCTAACAGCTAGCCGATGTGAGCCTGGCTATCAGCATCCTTTACCCAGCTCATGAATAGTAATGAGCTGAGGTAACATGACCTCAGACTGACCAGCTGTTGTGATTGGCCTGATTTCTCTTCTTAATTCTTTTCAGTGACTAGAGCTGACAGAGGAGGCAGCAGTTCATCTTCACATTCACCACATAACACAAGCACATAAGGACCTGACATATTTCAAAACATGCAAGTAAAAACGGTTTAGTGGCAGGGCACCTTGAATAAGAGTTTCTAAATGTAAGACGCACTGGAAACATCCAGAGACAGACAGAGGTTACCTCACAGCCTAAAGTTAATCATAAGGGAGTGGTGGGTAAACGTGTACAACTAACACTAATATGGTGAGCCAAGGTACCAAACTGCTAAAGGGCCTAGTCAAGAAACGTGTTGTACTTGCGTTAAATGACGTAATCAGTCTATGTATGATGTTAATATTACTAAAAGGACACAGAAAAGAAACATGTTTTACCTTAATCTGAGCTTTTTCTGTCGTTGCCTTTTTGGATAGACCTCAAATACACCATTTGAAGCTAGTGAACATCAATTAGGATATTGCGAGTTTAGAAAATGTTGCCTTTTTTTCGCCACACTAATATTAAAGTGCCCATATTTTGAGGGGAAAAAAATAACTTTGCCCAGCCCTAGCTTTAACCTAGTGCTCTTGTCATATGTTTAGCCATAACATGAGACAGACCTTCAGTCAAGCAGGTGGACTGAAATAGCAATACAGTGAGGTATCGGTATGATATGTGCACCTGTAACACCTGTTCATTTGTTGTTGTGGAAAGTTAAGTTTATTCTGGTTTTTCACCTGAATCAAGCAAAAGTGTTGCCGTTTGATTTTAGAAAAACTCAATTATATTGTCACATTTTGGTCATGAATGAACAACAACTACAGACTGCTGTTAAAGTCAATCAAGTGGGTGTTCACAACTACTAAGACATGATAACATGTTTTACAGAAGAATTTTGTAACACACCACATTACACGAGGCTTGGCATTAGTGTATTATTCCCCATCTGAAGAGCCTGTGTTTATGCTAAATCGGGGACTACGTTTCTTCGTATTTACTACACCAGCTACAACACCAAAGATGAAGATAAGCCTTCAGATGACAGGGGGGAAACAGTCCGGTTGAGCAGCCAACATTTGACATTTGACGGTGCAAGTCCTTTTTTTGTGCCATAACTATTATGTGAAGTGAGGTTAGAGGTCATGGTCTAAACAGTGTTTATCAAATGGGGGTACATGTACCCCTAGGGGTACTTTGGAGGACTGCAGGAGGTACGTGAGATATTTACCAACATTTTTTATGGTTACAAAGCTGTTGTCCAGAGCATTGTTCCTCTTTATATAGGCTTTTTTTTCCTACCAAAAATCTGATACATGTGTGTATATATATTCTTTGGACCTATTATTGCCTTCCTTCCTTCCTTCTACTTTTTACACGTTTCTCGCTTTTTTTGAAGTTACTGGTATGTAACTGTTTTTGAAGTTTTTGGTACTATTTTGGACCTATTCTTGCCTTACTTCCTTCCTTCTTTCTATCATCTTGTTCCAAGATTTTGTCTCCTTTTCTCGTTAGCATATAAATGTATTTTTTAAATCGCATGGCTGTTGTTTAGTAAATCTATCGCTGACAGCGCTGTACTTTTTCTCTTTAGATAGAATTCTTATTCTACCTAAAATGATTAGTGCCGATCAGGGTGTACTTGGCTTCAATGCCTATTAGAAAAAAAGTTTGAGAACCACTAGTCTCTAGCATGCTTAGTGCTGTTGGATTATTATGATCCTGGAGGAAGAGTGAGTGATGAAAAGCAGATTGAATGAAGGCGGTGCAGCGAAGCAGCAAATTAAAGCACACAGACCTTGACAGCCATTATCAGTGGCTAGAGGGAAACATCTGCTTCGGTGGATACAGTGTCCAATCCGCCGCGACTAGGGGCTTTAACATGCACCGTATGCATGTAAGTATCAAGTTATGTCTCAGCTGGTAACTTTAACATTTTCCAACTAAGGATCGATGGCTGTCAGAAGGAACTCAATACCAGTGTTGGCTGTTTTTCAAACATGACAGCACCATTTCTTTTATGACTTCATCTGCTTTGGATGCAGTGGGTGGTACTAAATGGGGTAAGAAGTGGGGGGGGGGGGGGGG
>NC_048418.1:22696669-22711088 GCF_013103735.1 Etheostoma cragini | reverse complement strand
GAAAATAGTATTTGTGTGGAGGTTAACCGCTAAAATTTAAACCAAATGTACGCTGAACTACCAACAAAGACTCTAACTCAACCCTTACTGTAGCACAGGAGTGTCAAACTCAACTTCGCTAAGAGCCACACTGGAAAATAAGAATCACATCAAGGGCCAGACATGTAGAGTTTATTGACATGCTTTTATGGACTGTTTTTAATATAGCGCTTTTCTAGTCTTAACTACTACTCAAAGAGCTTTCACTCAGTACAGGAACCATTCACACACTACGGCCGAGGCTGCCGTACAAGGTGCTCATCAGATAAACACTCACACACATTTACACTCCAACATGGGACTGCAGGGCCAGGGATTGAACCACCAACCTTGAGCCACAACCAGCCCAATAAATTACCAAAAATGTTAAATAATTCCATGACATGCATCGACACAAGCCAAAAAAGTCCCTCAGACATAGTACAAAAGCACCTAAAAACGTAGACAAAAGGGACAAAAACATTGAGATAAATGACAATAACATTAAAAAAAAATGACAAAAAGTAAGTGTATTGGGAACCTAAATTGATACGCGGCCTGGACCAAAATCTGCAAGGGGCCGGAGTTTGACACACGTGCTGTAGCTACTCCACAATAGATGCTATTATGGATTCTGTGTACTGGATGGGCTTCCCTGTGGTGAAGCAATAGGGAGTGTTGAGCCTTCATTAAAAGCTGACCTTTGTGATCTCTGTAATGCCTTGCATTAGAAGTAAAAAGATCAATCTTTCATTTTAAGGCCTGGTCGCACTAGAAAGTGGCACTGCAAAGTTAATCTACAAGTCTTTCCACAAGAAAGGGGAATTGACTTTACCCAAACAATCAAATCCACTGATGGCAATTCCACTTAAATGAATTTTTCCTGAAATTTTCCTGTTTAATATTCTGGTGCTGGGCCTTTAAATGGGGTGGAATTAATTAAAAATAAAAGCCAATCTTCTTAGTCAGTCCCTTGGATATCATACCTATTCAGTCAAGCAGTTTCTGAGACGTTGGATAACTGTCTATTTTGGGATTTTGGTAATATCACCACAAAAAAAAAAAAACATTCCCAAACTTCATTACAAAGCAATTTAGCTGTTTGTAATAATGTGAAATGGACTATATAATCAAAGTAGGGTTGTGGGGGTTACCACATTACCACAGTCATTTTTTTCAATTTTTTTTGCTTTTTGCTCGCGGAAGTTTGAAAGACAAAACTCTGCTCAGGGTACCGCGCAGTGTGTGCCAAGTTGATGCTTTCTCTGCAGAGTACAGACTGATTTGCTCTCGCGAGTCACGTGACCTAATCGCCGCCTTTGCGATCAGGAAATCGCGTTTTAACGTATCGTGGTATTATTGCAAATGCGAGTAATCGTTCAGCCCTACTGTGAAAGACAGCAGAACACAGTAAAGACTCTCACATTGAGCTAAAATGGAAACACTGTGCTAAGGGTTTAGCTGTCGGGTGCTAACGCCATTCACTTTACCGGCGGTACTGACAACAGATAAAGCACCGTGTCTTTGCTATCTCTCATTAGCTACTCTTTGTTACCGCTCGCTCTCCTTGCGCGACCGCACGGGCACTGACGTCACTCACTTAATGCCATTATGGCTCGCACTTCCGCTACTGCCGTGAGATGGTTGTTGTATTCCGCACTACCGCAGGAATTTCTTGCTTTTCAACCGCAGTATGAACAAAAATCAATAGCACCCTAGCACTAAATCACAGCCCCAAAATTGAGGATGACACACCAGTGGCTTTTGAAAGATGACTAGCCATAAAAGTAGAAACAAAGAGGGCCCTAGTGTCAGGTTCAGAGATAAGAGCTGACAAGAGGCTGGGCAAGAGCTGCTCTCCAGACGCACTCATTACAGCCTGTACGAGAGGAGCTTATCAGAAGGAGGTGGATGAGCTCAAGGACAGGGAACGAGGCCTGGCAGCCTGAAACTCACCGATCTCTACTCACTGCATTTAAACTGCTGCTTTGGGTTTATGTTCCAACTAGCATTGCACCATATGAGGAAACTTTCTATTTGCCTTTACTTATTTTTTTAAAGATTAGTTTTGGGCTTTTCCGCCTTTAATGGACAGGACAGCTGGGTTTAAAAGGGGAGAGAGAGGGGGGAAGACATGCAGGAAATCATCATAGGTTGGACTTGAACCCTAGACTTCTTAGTTGAAGCGTAAGCCTCCAACTATATGTACGCATTCTCTACCCACGGATCCACCCAAGCCACATAGTTGTGTAGTTGACTGATTTCCTTTGCGATAATAGAGGAAATTATCACAGTTTCATTGAAAAATATTAAAATAAAAAACAATTAAAATGATTATAATGAGAATTTTTGGGAATGATTTTTTTCTTTTGTCTGTAGAATAGGATAAGCAGGCCGGGACATTTCTGCAGCACCACATATTTTAACAAATATTATGCAACCCCTGCAACTTTGATATTGCACTAGTTTATATTGCGATATCGATAAAATTGTGAATAATTGTGCAGCCCTAGTTCAGTCAGCCGCAAATGAAAAGACACGAGAGCAGAGGTGAAGGAGGGGCGAGGTTTGCATTCTTTTAAGGAAGTCCTGACTCACATCTGAGCTGTCGGCATGCTGCCAGGACAGAGGAGAAACAAACATGCATCGGACTGAAACTGGGACACGTTGACATCACCACTTCTGACTCACGTGAGTGCATCCACATGATCAAACAACTATCAGTCACTTCAAGAACAATACACTCATTCATATGTCCAGAGGAAAATACTGCATGAGGTGGATCATTACTTTCCGATTCAAACTGCATTACACCAGGGTCTTAAAAAATGAAAACCATAACTTTTTGTTTTGTTTCAAGGTTGTAATACTGACATTACTTTATTAACACCTAGAAACATAACTTAAGAGTTTGTTGCCGCATAAAGCATCAGCACTGTTGCTGTGTTTTTTTGAAGTCTTCATGCAGATGACACTGCCATGTCCTGAGGCCTGTGCTACGAATCAGGATCAACATGACCTGGATTTATCTCAGTTACCCGGCTTCACCTGACCTACCAACCGCGGTCCTGCATAAGCCGTGTCACGACGGTGGTTAACAACTAGGCCTGCACGATTCAGAGAAAAATATGAATCACAACTTTTTTGATGAATTGATATCACGATTCTCTGCCACGATTTTTTTGGGACAATGACAAAACAGAACAAATTGGCAGAACCAAACAGAGATTTTTTTATTGGCACCTATAGCACATTGCTCATCACCACAAGCCTGTAGACATAGAGGCTTCAATGAAGAGAAGGAAAAGCCTCGCAGCGCTTTAAAACTTAATCTATACAGTCTGTTTAAAACTCACAGAAGAAAGTATTAGCGTTTGTGATGCAGTTGGCTCGTAAAATTAGGTGAGAATCAAAGTCATTAAAAAAGCTAATTCATTTCTTTTATTAATTTATTTAAAACTTAAATTGTGATTTTATAACGATTAATTTTGCAGGCCCATTAACAACTAGTTCAATCAACCCGAGGTTTCCCAATTCAGCAACGCACGCTTTCTCTTAAAAGAGGCGAATAGAGAAAGGAGATGACAGTGCTTAGGACATTTATCAGCATTTTTGCAAAAGTTTCACAAACCCCTGCAGTACTCCAAAGTACCCCTTAGGGGTACATGTACCCCCATTTGAGAAACATTCTCTTAGAGGATTAAGTCTGAAGCTTGGCAGTTAATTTTAAATGCATAATGCACTTTTGTCTTATTCATTTAAGGTTTACTTACTAGGTGTTTGTGTATACAGTTCTACATTTGAATTTTAAAGATGAAGAAAACAAGTGTATAATTAGTGGTGTTTGTTTGATTTGTTTACATACAGTTCTTAATGACTTAGCTTGAATGCTTGGATTCGTAGAACTTAAAATTGCACTAGTGAAATGGTCCTGACAAGCTGTTTACATGCTGACCCCTTGTTCCTTTGATGTTAAAAGTTGCACTTTTGATATGGTTTAGACTATATTTTGTAATATAATACCCACTGTTACACCTTTTAAAACTATTCAGCTTGTGTAGGCCTATCAGTGCTTTCTGAACATATTGAACAATCAATCACACCAATCCCAAACAACCAGAGCCGCATAGTAGGCGACGCTTTTACATCGGTTGATCTCTAATCTCAAACATAACCTGCTCCCGACCTGGTTTGATGTTAAGCATTAGTTACCACGGTGATTTAACCCGGTAACTTGTGTTAGTTATCCACTGCTGTGGTACACAAAACCCTGGGTTGAACCTGAAGTTACCTCGTTAACGCCAAATCTTGCTTCGCAGTACAGGCCTTAGATATCCGATTTGAACAGCCAAAATATAAATTACTAAAAATATATATATATTAAATTGAAACGTATCTGAGAAAGAAAGGTTAAAAAAGTAAAGAAACAGGAAAGCATTGTGACCAAAAGGCAGAGATTTTGTATCTGTGGTATTTGCACTAGCAGATCAAAATCACATAGAGTGTTTACGTTCAGACAAAGCTGGACTGGCTGTCTAGATTACCAGAACAAGCTGGAGTACTTTGACCTTTCCCTCCTGCCATTTAAATGGCACACACAGCGGCCGAGGGAAGGAAGGAACTCCATTGTGGACTGTGCTGCTTTTCAGAGAATGTACGGACTTTGAAATTGTATATGCTCACTTGTAGATAACCTTTAACAACACACACACATACATACTGAGTCAGTGGCTACGTCACTGTGTGATGCATCGCTCTGGAATCACTTCTTCTGAAAGCTGACAGAGTGTGACCAAAACTATTTGTTACACAAAAACTAACTTATAATAATAATAATGTATACTGTTTGTTGATCCCCAGTGGGAAAATTACAATTTACACTGTTTTTTTTAGAAATTACTACACACAGGCCTCAAAAACACACGCACGGGTGCACGGAGAGATGTCTGAGTGAGTGGGCTGCC
Source organism: Etheostoma cragini (assembly GCF_013103735.1). Classification (NCBI taxonomy): domain Eukaryota; kingdom Metazoa; phylum Chordata; class Actinopteri; order Perciformes; family Percidae; genus Etheostoma; species Etheostoma cragini. The sequence goes on along the minus strand of NC_048418.1, from coordinate 22,706,106 downwards.
AGTGGACCAGCGCTCTGAGTGGTTGGGGGGGGGTACGGTGCCTTGCTCAAGAGCATAACATTGGTGTTCAACATTTTAGTGTTCAGGTCAAAGTTCCACAAACTGTAAAAGCACTTTAACTCAACTTACACTACAATCCCCTCCTTTCTATACAGAAAAAAGAGGTCTACAGCCAGTGGCAACACCACACAGACACAGTTTCTATTTTCTCTCTGGCTTTTGTTCAGCCGCAGACAGCTGTTTTTTTCCTCTTTAGACTACTTTCCCCTCTCTGAGCACCTTGAAAGTACCCAAGTTAACCAAGAAACTCCCCAGTCCTCTTCTACCACCTCACATGTATATAAGCATTCCACAGCACAAACAATTCTTTTAAATGTGTGTGACTGTACCTGGAGATGTTCAGTGGAGCTGCCGCTCAGTTCGTCTCCTGACTCAGAGTCGTTGGTGGGTCTCTCCTCACCTGCAGAGTCACAATGGTGGGTGCCGTCCAGGTCCAGCGGGGCACGGACCATGTCCGGGGATCGCGCTCGGGTGCGGGGCAGAGTGCTTCCTTTTTGAGGAGGCTGGGGGGCTCCGCTGGGGACGAGGATGACAGGACGAGGCCGGGTGGGGTCGGTGGGACTGCCAGGGCGCCGGTGGTGGGTACTGTTCCTGCGCTGACTGGGGGGGCTGAAGTGGCCAGACGAGGCCGTGTGTGCCGAGGGGGAGCGCCGATAGCTGGACTCGTGTCTGTGAAGGTTCTCGGTGGAGCGGTTGTGGAGTCCCAGCTCCAGGCTGCCTGGCTTTACCCAGAGTGCCCCCCCACTTTGTGGTGCAGTGTTGCCAGCGGCAGCGGGAGGATGTGCGATATGTTTGGGAGGGGGCATAAGGGCCTTGCGAACTTCGCGGACGTACTGCGCAGGTACGTAGAAAGCCTTAGTCCCTTCTTCCTTCTTCACCTGCCACCAGTCCTCGTTGGTCTTCTTGACCAGCATGTAGCATTCCCCCTGGTGGATGGTGATGAAGCGGTCCTTGGCCTTGTATTCATAGTCGTACTCCACCTCGATGTAGACCTCACCCGGGGCGATAGGCAGCTCCGCCATGATGTCTCGACTGTCCCCCAGACCGCTCACCGCAAGAGGAAGATGTTGATTAGCATGGCTTCCTGAGCAGAGGCAAAAGGAAACCAACAAAGGACTTAAAGTAAGTATTTGATACATTTCCATTTAAATGCATTTCTATTTTTCATTTTATGTTTTACAGTCATAATATAGTTAATACCTGGGCTTTAAAAAGCTGTGTATTGGGCCTAACAGATATTTAGCATATAACGTCAATGTCCATGAGGACATTTGTTATATGCCATTCTTTCTCTTCCCCCATTTCCCCAATAATAACTAAATAAAATTCTTACTATTCAGGGACTGCCCTTTCATAACAGGGCTTGGGTGCAGCACCCAGAGTCAATGTTTGCATTACAACTAACTAAATGACTTTGCTTAGATCTAACGATTGTTGGTATTCCCCAGTGGACGTCTTTGGCAAGTTTTGTCCTTAAGCTTTTTGACCGTTATTTATTTTGTTTTTTATTTTTATCGGCTCTAGCTTTTTCAAAATAATTTACACAGATATGGTCTAAAATGATGTGAAATGGCATTTTTTTTCTTCTTCTTGAGGGACAACCTTGAAACCCCCTGCCAAATACATGCACCAAAGTCTTACACAAACCTAGGGAAAACACTGCTATTATGTTGGTTTCCTCACTCATTTCCTGTCAGTATTTGCGTAAATGTCATGCTAACCGAGAGAAGAGTATCCAGTTCTGTGTACAATTTTATAACTGGCTTTTCAAAAACAGATATACATAAAGTCTACTTTCCATTTATCAGACATATTTTACTCAAATACATTAGGGATTACAAACTTTAGCACATACAGTTGTGTGTTTTACATTCATAGCAGCAGGGACAGTAGACTGGAACAAGTACGTGGGTATCAGCAGCAATAATGGACATCGACAGTCAAGGAATATAGTGTCTCCCAGGGAAACTAAAACCTTAGGAAAAAGGCTCGTCTCCAATGACAAAAAAAGTTAAATAACTCTCTTGAAATTCATCACCTTAAGTCTTGTTAAGACATTTAGGAAGATGCCTCTTCTTTTTCTGTCTTCTTCTGACAACACACACAACAAAGACACAAACAACACATGTTTTTCAAAGCCTTTTACTCCACTAATCTATCGGGAGAGCTTTAATTCTCTTGAAAGGCTTCGGAGCAGCACATTATGCTGGACATGAGGAGGGGAGACAGTAATGTGACTCACATGGTCTTCCTCCACGGCTGTGTGTGTGTTTCTCTGTGTCCAACTCTGTCTTCCACCCTCTCTGCTCCTCTGTCTCAGCAACTAAGGCATGTCGCTGCTGAGCCCAGAGATTAGTCCATGCATCTTGCTGAAGTCTCTCTCTCTCTCTCTCTCTCTCTCGCTCTCTCTCTGTGAGTATCCAGCACACCTTGAGCAAGCTGACCTCTGAAGTGCTTTTTTGTTCTTCTAAGTTATTTTTAAAATATGCATAACTCAACTAGACAGACCAGAAGCAGGCGCGTCATATCCGGGGTAAACTTTAAGGGCAAACCTAAAAGTATTAATAATCTGAAATGGAAAATAAAGACAAAAACAGAGCACAAAGCTAGGACATTGAGTAAGTTTACATTCACACCAATATTCCACTATTATTCCGACTGCAATAATATTCTGAATTTGATACAGGTCACGTAAACAGCATCTTCCGGTTGGATATTGTGAATAAGGCCTTTTTATGAAAATGGCATTTTCCAATTAAGACACGTGGGATATACTGGAATTATTCAGGTTTTGGAGACATTCTTTGGACATGTATACAGCGCTTTCAGAATATGCAGCTCAATCGCTTCTCCCTCCCTCAAGGCCTTTAACCCCAACCGCTCCAGGTGGAGCTCCTCAGTGGCCAGCAGATCAGAACTGTGTGACTGTGACAGGTCGTTGCAAATGAGAATTTGTTCTCAAATCAACTTACCTGAAGAAATAAAGGTTGCAATTTTTATTTTATTTTTAATATGGCCAGTATAGTTATATATAGAATTACTTTGCAGTCCTTTTCTGATCGAGTGTTAGGAGTCTGGTTAAGTGTGTAAATCTATATGGTGCTATGTGTTATCTGTATGTTGCTATGTGTACTAATTGTGGAAATAGATATCCCTCTGCGGCAATTAAGCAAAATGTCCATATTCTACAGACAAAGTGACACGAGCTACACCCCGTTGTAGCCGCTTGAGAACCGAGAACAATGTTTCACAGCCAGCAGAAGTGGGTTAGGCAGTTGTGCATTGGTTTGATAAAAGATCTGTGATGAGCCAGACAGCGCCAGGATTACTGCTGATACAGTGAGCACATCACATCATCATGGCTTACCGCGCTGGTTCAGGATAACTGAGGGAAATCTTGCCAAATGTATTGGCGGCTACATTAGCCAAATTAAACAAAACACTGCGTTTAATGCCAATTCACAGCTCAAAGCTACAACACACAGCGGACTAGTGAAGCATTAGACTGGGTGATGGGTGTATCATGGCAATAACTGGCAGCCTTCCTCATGAACCCGTGACCTGCTAATTCAGCTGGCTGGAAGAGGACTAGGCTCCTTCTAGTTCCATCTGATCCTTGTGTTGAAAACATGTCAACAGAGGCTGGGATACTTTAGCTGCTTTTTATGGGATAGAAACAGCCTTACCTGGAAAGCACTTAATAAATAAGAACAATCAGGTATCAACCACAAGGATCAGGTTTAGTTAAAAATTGAAATCTTATAAATCAGGATTTCTTTGGCAGCGGTTTTTAAAATCAATTCCCTGCCCTAGAATTAATATTTTTTTAACCAATGATTCACCTAAGTATTTTCTGTTTATGCAGCTTGACGACGACGACATCATATCTGTTTCCAGCTAAACAGACTGGAAGCTGAAAATTCTGAACTTCCATGTTACGTTCTTCTTTACAAATTAAATAAACATTAGACTGACTGACTCACTGACTGACTGACTGACTAACTGACATGTGATGTGCATTCTTCTTAGAACACAACTCATTTCAGAAATGTCTCATGATATAGTGTCTGTAGAAGTGTATTATTCAACTTTTGTTTTAGTTACAGAAGGAAAAGAAAATGGCAATACTCAATACTATTGCATTGCAATGAATGAAAATCCCAATACAAATCCATTCGGCCGCCATGTGTCGCAAAAGAATCAAATTGGGACAAAAGCATATTGTCCCAGCTCCAATTAGCAGTATTTACCCGTAGTAAGTGAGCAGCAGTACTTTTTGAGGTTTTGCATTCAGCGTTCACTTATATCACCCAGAATAGGTGTGAGATTTTATCCGCACTGAATACTCCATTACACAATCACATAAAAGCTTTGTGGTTTGCTTAGAGTCAGTTTGGTCAATCCTGCGGCATCCTGTGCTTTTCCAGTTCTGGGAATAATAACGCAAAGCAACCAATAGGCCAGACTTTCCCTAGCTGCTAAGTCTCGCATTGCCAAACCTTCCTCCAAAGCTCTGCAAAGGAGGGTCTGGCTAGTCCACACAGCATTCCTTGATGGGAGAAAAACGTGGTGTGGTTTATTGGCATTTCTTTAAACCAATCACAATCGTCTTGGGTGGCGCCTCAGCAAAATAGCCTCAGGAAGGAACTTGTTTTGGTGGAACATGAGTATGTTTTAGTTGTGAGACAGAAAACTCAGATTGGACAGATAGTCTAGCTAGCTGTCTGGATTTACCCTGCAGAGATCTGAGGAGCAGTTAATCATAGTCCTCAGAAATCCCCCGTAGGTTAGAACGCCAACACAAAGACAGAGGATGGGGACGGACATCTGGCCGAAAAGAAGGGACATCCGGCGGCACCGGAAAACAATTCCGGAAGTGGAACGTTGTGCATATAGACTACTACCTGCTTTACAGCAAATATTCTTCACATGCTCTGTTCCAGAAGTACTACTTGTCCCTAAAGTGGCTGAGAAATGTTGGGCCTTCACTGCAGCAGATGGACAAAGTTAATATCCTTCCTTCTTTGCACAACATGTCACCTGTTCTTCTCACTCAATTACTACTCATCATTATATCCTGCCAAAATTTTTAGGTAAATTACAAACCAGTCTGACAGCTGTAGATTCAGGATAGTTCAAACTTACTATCTAAAACAACCAACGACATTACAGATTGTTAAACCTTTGGTATGACAAGTTCCCACAACATTACAGCTTATGTGTAAACAAAAATGCAACAGTACAAAACGGACACTGCTCTTATTCTTTGTATCGACAGGTATTTAGAAGTGCCTGTAGAATGTTGTCTCTTTCACTTATCCCTGCCTAGATTAAGCTTAGGCATCAGCGCTGTTATTTAATGGACAGCACAAATCTTCTCTGAGTCCAATCAGCAACATCAGAGGAAGCACCTTAACTTGATGTGACGGTAATAAGATTTGCAGCGCGATGTGGGGTGGATGGGTGGGTCCCAAGAATAAAACCATCCAGAGCTACAAAACATTAGGGCTCGGATGATATGCTCCTGTCCTGATTCGATTCTTTGGCAATACATGGGTGGCGATTTAATTTGTGTTGCAATTTTTATTCATTGCGATTGGATAGTGTTGAGTATTGGGATTTTCTTTTCCTCCTTTAACAAAATTACGCTTCTAGAGACAATATATCATGAGACATTTCTAAAAACAAATGTCAGTCACTCAGTCTGACGTTCATTTAATTTGTAAAGAACAAAATAATGGAATTTCTGCATTTTCTGCTTGCGGTCTGTTTTGCTGGAAACAGATATGATGTAGTCGTTGTCGAAGGTACCGTGAAAACAGTCATAGGTAGGGAGGGGACTCAATTTTAAATATTGCCACCAAAAATATCCAGATAAACACGATTAAAAAAATAAAATTCCCCCACACCTACAACAAATAATGGTAGCCCGCAGCTGAAGAGTCTTAAGTCATCAGAAGGTTGACGAAGAACATTGTGTGAGACTATCTGAACTGTTATGTGGTAAAAGAAATTCAGCAGTTGTCAGCAAATGTACGAAACAAATTGCAAAATCCCAAACTCACCCCCTCTCAAGCCTCAGCCATGCAGGTACACAGGTGTATAAAAAGACTGGTTATTGTCAATCTAGTGTCGGGCAATATACCGGTCTATACCACATACTGGTATTAATTTCACGTAGGGCTATCAAACAATTATTTTTTAAACTATTAATCTAGCAATCATTTTTTCAAATTGACTAATCCAACAATTAATTTTTCGATTAATCCAACAATCACGGTATAAAATTGCGAGAAAAAAATTTGGACCGTGCAAAAAAGCAGGCCTGCTCAGTGCTCTCGGGGAACAATTGTAAAGATTTAAAAAGAATTTGTTTACAGCATTTACTCTCTTACTGGGAGGTTTTGGGACCGATTGGAGGGGATTTTCTATGGAAAAACATGGTTGTGCAGGAGAATAGGTAAGATAGTTCTGCAATAAATTATATATTCATATTTGCTCCTTGTTGTTATGGGTGCCCATATATGTACAGGCCAAAAGTTTGAACAAACCTTCTCATTCAATGCGTTTTCTTTATTTTCATGACTATTTACATTATAGATTATCACTGTAGGCATTAGAACTATGAATGAACACATGTGGGATTATGTACTTAACAAAAAAATTTGAAATAACTGAAAACGTGTTTTATATTCTAGTTTCTTCAAAGTAGCCCCCCTTTGCTTTTTTGATAGTGCTGCCAACCGTTGGTGTTCTCTCAATGAGTTTCATGAGGTAGTCACCTGAAATGGTTTTCACCTCGCAGGTGGGCCTTGTCAGGGTTAATTAGGGGAATTTCTTGCCTTATTAAATGGATTTAGGACCATCAGCTGTGATGTGCATAAGTCAGGTTGATACACAGCCGACAGCCATTTGGACAACTGTTAGAATTCATATTATGGCAAGAACCAATCAGCTAAGTAAAGGGAAACGAGATAATTTAAGAAATGAAGGTTGGTCGGTACGAAAATTGCTAAAACGTTAAATGTGTCCCCAAGTGCAGTCGCAAGAACAATCAAGCAATACAACGAAACTGGCTCACATGAGGACCGCCTAAGGAAAAAAAGACCAAGAGTCACCTCTGCTGCTGAGGATAAATTCATCCGAGTCACCTGCCTCAGAAATCGCAAGTTAACAGTAGCTCAGATTAGAGACTAGATGAATACCACACAGAGTTGTGAGGCCTTCATGGTCAAATAGCAGCTAGGAAACCACTGCTAAGGAGAGGCAACAAGCAGAAGAGATTTATTGGGGCAAAGAAACACAGGGAATGGACATTAGACCAGTGGAAATCTGGGCTTTGGTCTGATGAGTCCAAGTTTGAGATCTTTGTTTCCAATTCCCGTGTCTTTGCTTGACGGAGAAAAGATGACCAGATGGATTCTACATGCCTGGTTCCCACCATGAAGCATGGAGGAGGTGTGACGGTGTGGGGGTAATTTGCTGGTGACACTGTTGGGGATTTATTCAAAACTGAAGGCATACCGAACCAGCATGGCTACCACAGCATCCTGCGGCGACATGCAACATTCCATCCGGTTTGAGGTAAGTTGGACCATCATTTATTTTTCAACAGGACAATGACCCCAAACACACCTCCAGGCTGTGTAAGGGCTATTTGACCAAGAAAGAGTGATGGAGTGCTGCGCCTCCACAATCACCGGACCTGAACCCAATCGAGATGGTTTGGGGTGAGCTGGACCGCAGAGTGAAGACAAAAGGGCCACCAAGTGCTGAGCATCTCTGGGAACTCCTTCAAGACTGTTGGGAAACCATTTCAGGTGACTACCTCTTGAAGCTCATCAAGAGAATGCCAAGTGTGCTAAGCAGTAATCAGAGCAAAGGGCGGGTACATTGAAGAAACTAGAATAGAAGACATGTTTTCAGTTATTTCACACTTTTTTGTTAGGTACATAACTACCCATGTGTTCATGCATAGTTTTGATATCTTCAGTGATAATCTACAATGTAAATAGTCACATGGCCGCGGGAACTAGGGGTGCGGAGGGTGCTGCAGCACCCCCTAGCCAAAGAACAAACAACTACAACCATAATTAAAAAAACAAAACAAAAACATTTATTGTTCATAAATTGATTATTAATAAAAACCTAATCCCTTTTATTAGAAATTAAATGTAAGACATTTTACAATTTGGTGAGTAAAAGGTAAACTGCCGATTTTGCCAAGAGCGAGGCGCGCTGCCTCTGACGCTGATGAGTGAAGAGAATTTGGGGAACTTACCCGGCGGGTCAACAGTACAGACGTTAGCTAGCTATGGCACAAAAGCACATTTTGGATTTCTTTAGAAATCAACCACAGGCTAAAAAGCCTAAAAGATCAGAGGCAGAAAACTCAGCAATTGTAACCGAAAGAAGTAGCAGCAGCCCCTCATCCCCACACTCCCAGAGCGAGCTGCTAGAACCAGACCACCAAGCAGCTAATGTTGTTAGCCGAGCTAGCAGCACAAAGGCAACCACAGAGGGAACTTTAACAACGTCAACTCCGTGCCGCAGCCTCGGGGTCACACTTTTCCTGGTAGACGTTTTGAAGATGAGGATATTTTGTGTTATAACTGAAGCACAAGGTAACAATGCTGTTTTTTTATTATGCTGCCGCCGTGCAGTAAATTGGCATCGAATGTTCAGTAACAGTTCAACTGAAAGTTTTTAAGAATCATTGGAGATAATTGTGTTTTTTACACGAGTGTAAAGCCGTCTTATTGGAAAACCAGAAAGAGGTCGCACCTATATTTAATTATCCTATCGTATTATTATAAAAGGATTCGGCCCTGTTAAGAACGGTTGATACATACCGCCTAATAAATTTGCTATTGCCATGCTACAAAAACTTAAGGCTTTATTTCTCTATTTCATAGTTTGTGTCAGGACAAGGCTTGCCCCAATTTTATTTGATTTAATATAACTCAGGGATGTGTTTAGTGGCTCTGTTTTTTAACTTGTAGTAGGCCTATTCTGTGCCATTGTCTCCGCCGTGTGCCTAAATCCTGCGTTACCCGGTCCTGTCTTGTATTATATGGACTTTATACTTGTTTTTTTGCTTGTGGAAAGTGTAGCCTACATGTGCTCCAGTTTGATTATCAAAGCCTTAGTGCTGTTTTGACACCACAAAGTGCCTTGTTTTATTAAAGAGATATTTTGTCTTCATCTTGACTGTAAGGGGAAGATAGAAATTGATGTGGTTGAATAGCGATTACGTTCTATTATATTATTTTCTGGTGTTCCCGGGTCAGTAGTCTATAGCAGGCTAATTATTGTCTTGGATAGGCTATTTATAATGAATTGAATCTCTATACAGTTCAATAAATTGTGATGGATGC
>NC_048418.1:22680006-22696569 GCF_013103735.1 Etheostoma cragini | reverse complement strand
ACACACACACACACACACACACACACACACACACACACACACTCACACACTACTGGCGAGGGAAACCTTGGCCAGACCCAGTATTACTGTTGCTTCTTCACTTGAGCTTACCCTTTATCTGTGCAGGTGGAAGGGTCAAGTAGGTTTCAGTGCAATTTCATTTTTGTCTCAAATCTTAGGCATTTCTCCTTGATTCGCTAGCAGCCTGCCTCCTGAATACAACAGGAAAAAACTCGGTCTCGGGAGACAACACAAAGGTTATACTCGTCAAACACTAGGGGCACAGGATAGCCCCCAAAATACAATAAATCACAGACAAGACAGTTAGGGGAGGGGTGGGGGTTAGTGACATTTAGTAATGACAGTTACAAATTTGTTTGGAATTTACTTGAAACGTCAACCAAACTGACCACGCAGGACCTCATAGTTCACCTTTTAAAGTACCTTCAGGAGAAGTAGAAAATCAATAGGTGTGACGAGATCGCAACCGGTAGTTTACTGTGGCGCTGTTTCACGCAGAACACACTCTTCCTCTGTTAAAATGAGTCGGTAATCTGACAGCAGAACCCAACTTTACTTTTAATGATATAAAAAACAGAGAAATGTTCTCCCTTTGTCCTATAGAGGTCATAAATTGATACTAGAGGAGCCGACTTCCTACTTCAGAGCTGCAACTAATAAAATGCAGAGGGGAAAAGAGCATCTGTCTTCAAAAAAATCATCTGTTGAGTGTTTGATGGTAATTTATTTATGCTTCAGAATGTAATCACCTTGAAACAATAGTAAAGCAAGCTTTATTTATCTCTGTCTACTACTGTACAATGACAAATCCAAGTACAAAACATTTGGTCTCAAGCACTGATGTTAGAAAATGCTTGGTTATGTTGTAACCTTGGTTCTCTGAGTGAAGAGACTCTCGCCCACCATACTAATGGAAGTTTTCCATGAGACAAAGCAGTTATTTGAGCTTGTGGTAAAACCTTTCAGTGTTTGTTTTTCACTATTTTGTCTTATTAAAGTTTTTAATGTCTCTGTTGCCATTTCATTTTTTAATGTTATTTACCTTTGTAATTCCCGGGTATCATTTTGTGCCCTTTGTTGGTGTGTGTTTTTGCACTTCCATAGCTTCCTGTCCGTGATGGTGTGGCCGAGATATCAAGACAAAAACAAAAACTATGAATTGTGGAGACATAAGTGAGATTAAATGTGATTTTGGAGGAACTGAACCGTTACAGTCTGAAGGTACAATTTGGGACATCAGCAACACACTGGGACCTTTGCACATCATCAGTCACACCACATATAGGTCCACCTTCCCCTGAAAAGCCTGGATTCAGCACAGGCTGCCCCAGTTAGCCACCTCTCACCACCACTTTCCTCCAAACTCAACTCCCCAAGGTCCCCTGCCCTGGTACTGTCAGTAACGGCAATCTGTCACACTTCAACAACAGCCAGCTGCAGCTCAATTAGTGTGGCTTTCTTGACAAACAAGAGAAACAGGAGCATTGGGCTTTTTCACATCTATAGCTTGTTTGCTTTGGTCTGAATCACTTGATGAGTTTGTAAACTCGGAGCGGTTTCCCCTTGGTTCGGTTTGGTTTCACGACTGGAAAATTCCAAGATCCATTGTTACATATTACACAAGAACTTTCACTGCTCTTATTGGTTGGATAGGTGTGCGGGCAGGAGCAAGAAAGTAAATACAGGAAGAAGGTCCAGTGTCATGGATTAGTTCTTGCATCTCCATGGTCGAACCAGCTCAGTTCATTTGAATAAATACATTTTTTGGGACTATATATATATAGTCGGTGGGGTTTAAGCTCGGATCATGTTCTCACCACAAACAAACCGCTCCAGAGTTCAACTGGAAGCATCGACCACATCTTCCAGCAGTTCTCAGTACGCATGTTTGGTCCGCTTTTGGTGCAAAACCGAGTGGGATTGTTCTCACCTGCCCAAGACAAACAGCCCTGAGGAGGAAGACAGTGTGATTCAACCGACCTAAATGAGACAGGTGTGAAAGCGCCCTAAAACACACAAAAAGTATGTGTTCAAAGCCAGGCAGGTCTCTCAATGTAGGAATGAGAGGGGGAGGGGCCAGCACTTGATGGAGTGTCACAAATTCAAATCAACTTCACATCACCTCTCTGTGATACAGTCAATCCTGCTACTCACAATGGTAAATAACAGGGGAGTAAATCACATGTGTTATCATGATATGATATTAATTCTTTGGACAACATCACAGTATTTACTGATGTCCCCAAGCCTGCCATGCTATAATGTCCATTCGATACACAAAAGCCCATTTAGCACAATCAAGTTACATTCATACATATTTACAAAAAGCAACTAAAATATGATGTGACTATTTCATTACTGAGCTCTTTCAGAACTTTAAATGAAAACAAACTGCTATTTCTTTATTAAAAAAAATAAAACAAAGTGTGGATTTCAAAATAAAGGCACATCCTGATATTTTAACTTTGTCTCGATACTATTGTATCGTTGAGGATCGATGCATCGGTACAGCCATAGTAAGTTAACCAAAATGTTGCATCACAATCAATTGGGAAAACACTACGATGTGATTTATGCAGCCCAAACTGTTTATTGGACACAACGACTCGTCTTACCTTAAAGCCATATTTTATGGCTTTAATAATATGTATACCCTCTATTATTAACGTTAAGGAACCTAGCATTGCTTCCATGCATTATCATTACCACATTTAAACGACCTGGTCTGTGCTGCACCCCGAGAGTCACGTTATTGCCGACAGATAATGAAGTTCAAACACACACACACACACACACACACACACACACTTACACACACTTACACACACTTACACACACTTACACACACTTACAACCACTTCTGTCTCTATAGCTGCTTAACAGAAACTCCAGGGAACAAAACAAACACCAACACGTTAGTTAGGCGTTAGTGCTGATAATGTATGACAGCTACCACTTCTTTAGCTAGCAATGTTATTCCTACAGGGATTAGTTACCTATACAGTTCCTGGTATTTGCACAACATTCCTCTAAACTTAGTTAGCAAGCTATGAGTATACTTTTGGGCCCCTCCAGTAAGGGTGTAAAAGTCGTACCTTTAACTGTTATGCCCGTGTTGTGACCTTAACATTAACGTTACAGCTCTTGTGTGCGTCTGTCTTGATTTACAGGAGCTAATCTGTCGCTAACGTTAGCAAGCTAATTAGCTTTCCTGCTAAACATTCCTCGGTGTCCAAAACACTGCCACAGTCAAATATCCGCACCTTGACGTACCTTCTTTACGGGCGCGGGACACTCCTTGGAGAAAACAGGGAAACACGCTCCAATGCTCCTGAGGGAGTTTGAATTCTCGTCAACTCTGCTGTGGTCCGAGCAGTCTGTGGAAGAGGTTAACGAACGTTACTTGTCAGGTTTGTCAGATAGCGGCGCTCCTATCGCTCCTGCTCTTCCCTGGCCGGCGTAATCCACAGCAGCAGTGCTCGTTCCAGTGAACTCACGCCTGCCCTGACAACTTTGGCAACTACCCATAAGAAAAGATCGTCTACTGACAAGACATATTACTCTGAAGGTTTTCCAGGACAAAATCTGAGTCGCCTTTGTTGGCGGATACCTGTAGAGGGGTGTTGTACTGACCCATAAAAGTGTGTGTGGGGGGTGGCTCGTGCAATTACTGATCATTCTGGCGCAGAGACACTATACCCGATATTTTAAGCAAACAAGAAATGGTTTTTTTGACTGCTTGCACAACACGTTTGTTCATGTTTTGTAAAGAATAGCCTTGTTTGTTTGCATTGGAATTAACTCATTAAAGTCGGCTCCATGGTCGGAGCGGAAATCCATTCAGAGTGAGCGCTCCTGTTTTATTTTATATATGGCCATCCAATGTTAAGGGTTCGCCAACGTGGGCTCAAACAGCGCCACCTGACGGTTTTACTGGAAGTACGGCTACATTAAATGATGATCCAAACATGTATTTATTTTTATTTTGTTTAACTTTTGTTAAACTAAAATAATATGAGAACGTTTCAAATGTTTGTTTAACATTTTGTTCTTGTACCATAGACCATAATAGGTTGGACGTAGCGCGTTAGCTCTATGTTTTAAGCATGGTATTAAAGTGAGGGTTAAAGGAGAATTCTGGTCGATTTCAACACTCTGTTAGCTCTGTTGTTTGTAAATTTGGAGGTCTGTCAGTAGCAAGAAAAACGAAAACGGTCTGTGATGCCTACACAGAGTTATCCTCCTGCTAGAGTTAGCACCCATAGGCTCAAACAGGGAACGTTTTAAATGCAATTTAACCTTTTTAACATGCTCAAAATGTCATTAAAAGGGCTCCCAGTGATTTCTTCCGAGCGAACATTGAATCTTACTGCGGAAGATGTGAAAGAAATGCATGAAAGTTGTGCTAATTCAGCTGTGTTTAGTTCCTGTGTTGTTAAAGAGTTTAGGGACCATCTACAAACTACAACACAGAAAGGAGATGAAACAAAAATATGCAGGCTATCAATTTTCTGATTAAACAAGGTAGTGTCTCCAAACTTACCTCAGTTATTACTTGTCTCCTGCTAGTTGTACTACAGCACTTACTTTTAATTTTGTAAATATGTTTGTATCTCTTTTCCGTGTTGTAGTTTGTAGACGGTCCCGAAGCACTACTTGCAGTATCAACACAGGAACTAAACACAGCTGAATTTCTTTCACATCCACAGCAGTCAGATTCACTGTGTTTGCTCGGAAGGAATAACTGCACATGGGTAGGCATTTTGAATGACATTTTGAACATGTTAAGAGGCTAAAAACATATTTAAAACTTGCCCTGTTTAAGCCTGTTGGGTGCTAACTTTAGCAGGAGGATAACTCGGTGTAGGCAGCGCCGACTTTTTTCATTTTTCTCTCTACTAACAGAGAATTTACATACCTACATGTTGAAATTGACTGAATTCTCCTTTAATGGCATCCCTGTAATAATTTGCTGTGATATTGCCACAGTATTATTTGTAAAACAAACTTCTTCCGTGATAGTTTCCTGAATGTGAAGTTAACATTACCTAGCTAGCTAGCTAGCTAACTAGCTACACATCTTAAGCCGAACCGCCACGGCCAGCTAATTTAGCTAGCTTGCTAGCTTAGCAGAAATTTGGAATAAAAGATTTAAAAAAAAAAAACTATTAGCACATCTACAGCTTACTTAAACTTTGTATCCAGTTTGTTTAACCTGTACAAAAAATTCAAAATATTAAAACAACAATTCATAGAATTATGTTTTGTTATCTGCAGTACAACTTCTTGGCCAGGTCAGTTTCCAGGTGCCTCCAAGACTGTATGGCTGCACCCTGGAGCGTCCCATGTCATGGCGTCCCGTCTCATGCCGTCCCGCCTGGTGCCATCCCAAAGCTTTTATTTTCAAAATAAAAACTTGCGTCTGGTATAAAATAAGTTTGCGCCTATCATGCTAATGAATAAAATACTTTAAGTATTTGGTGTTTTTTTAAATACAAACAGTTACACCAATAATACAAATGTACAAAATACTTTAAAAAATTCGTCTACAAGATAAAGGAAGACTATTATTCTGCATGACTACAAACGTAAAAATCCTTCTGCCATCCCGCTTGGTGCCTCTATGTCCCAGAGATTCTACTTTTCAAAATAAAAGCTTGCGTTTGGAATAAAATACATAAAAAATCTCTCTAACATGTACTTTTCAAAGTAAAAGCTTGCGTCTACTGTCATGTTAATGAATAAAATATTTAAAATATAGATATATTTTTTTAACTAAACAGTAACGCAATCATACAAATGAATAAAATACTTTAAAAAATATGTCTACAAGATAGATGCAGACTATCATACTGATGAATAAAATAAATAGGAAAGTATACCGTATGTCCGTCTATAAAAAAAAATGCAGATTATAGGCAAACCTATCACCTGTAAACCTCCCTATAAAATGCTTCTATGGCTGCAACCTGGAGCCTCCCGTCTCATGCCCTCTTGCCAAGCTGATAAGCAATTGTATTTGCACCAATGTCCAAGTGAAGTGTGAAAACAATGTAAAATATAAAAATAATAAGGACTTTTTGAAAGTGTGTATCATGTTTAATTTTATTATTCTTGTTCCTGTGCGTGCAGATCCTTGTTATCCCTCCTCAGGAAATCCTGCCGTTAGTTGACAGAAATGGCTGCGTCGCTGATGCAGGTTTTATCAAATGTACGTTAACATCAGGGAACACAACAATAAACATTCAGAAAACAGAAAACTATATGTATGGCTAAAATTGTTAGGCTAACAGTTTAAAAAAAATCTATTTGATTGCAACAAACGTGGTCACCAACTTACCCGTGACTCCATCTGGAAAATAATTTGTTATTTTGTATTTTTGACCCTATGGACGCACCTCGGCATGAGATGAGACGGCATGAGACGAGACGGCATAAGACGGGACGGCATGACATGGGACGCTCCAGGCCGCAGCCATTCCCTCCTCAGGCAACCTGCAGAGAGCAGGTCAGCCAGCTGGGCACTCTGGGAAAAAAATAATTTAAACCTCGTTGGGAGAATCATTTAATCTTTTTGGGCAGTAAGACATCTCTGGAATCATAAAAACGCAATTGAGTATACAAACCCGCCGCTAGGTAACAGGGGAAAAGTATAATGTTCAATGTTTCCACTTAGTGTGGCTTTATCACGGAGTAACGTACGGAGTGGTGAGGTCACAAATGGCGCCACTTCCACCCGCGGATGCCTGGTAATGAAATACAGATCTCCATATGGTCTCTTAACAATATTGTCTTAAAGGTAAGCAATTTTAAATTCCCACTCATCTTCAAAAACTATCCTTACATAGGACAAGTCTTACCCCCGTTAAAAAATGCACCACAAGAAAATAATTAACAGCCCTTTATGCAATTTATGCCCAATAAAAGCTAAAGGCACATGTATCTTCATATGTTCTGGGAGTGTTCTCCTTTTGGTCAGTTCTGGAACGATATTGCATCTAAAATATCTGCCCTGATTAATAATACTGTGCCTGTTACTGTCAATGTTTTCATTCTGAATAACCTGTCAACTCTGCTGCTCTCTAAAACTCAAGAAAGTGCTGTTTTTGCTAGACTTACTGCAGCCAAGAGAATGGTTGCAACCCGTTGGAAACCACCTCATCACTAGTCTATACTTGGACCCTTTCCTTTTTGGATGTCATATATATGGAGCTCTCCACGGCTCGCATAAGTGGAGCCCCGGGAAAGACTTTGGACACTTGGCTCTCCCAGAGGTCCTTGCTGTAGATTTGTGCTACGGCCTTCTGGATTCTAATAGTGCGTTTGGTCCCCTTTGTCTTATGCCGGGCTCCCTGTCAATGCCTCTTATTTGTGTGTTTGTGTATCTTGTTTGTGCCCTGCATCGTTCTTGCTGTTGTGTTTTTGTTGGAAGGACTGTGGAAAAGGTGCACTGAGCAGTCTTCGGTGTCATACTTTTTCACATTACAACCAGCTACTTGCCCCATAGTATGTAAACCTGGGGTTTTGTGTGGCATCTGGGGACCCCACAACCCTTCTGACTTTTTGGGTTTTAAGAAGAAGGTGTCAGAATAAATACCACAGGGATAACTGGCTTGTGGGGGCCAAACATTCATAGCAACGTCGCTCTTTGATCCTTTCATGTCACCAAGCGTTGGATGGTTCACCCACTACCACGACCGGTTTCTCTTGGACCAATGTTTTGCCCAATTGTTTGGCTGTTTAAATAAAAATACAAATAATGTGATAATGCACAAAAACTATCCTTCCTGGTACACACCAACATTTACAAATAGCCATTAATTTAAGTTTTTGACCCGGCTGAAAGAATGACCAGTTCCTTCCAGATGTGTTGGATGGGGTTGAGGTCAAGGCATTAAAGCAGTGCCACACCAAACAGTCCCAGACCAAGTGTACACAGAAATATAATCCCCAATTCATAAGATTAACAGTATTGGATTTCAGAAAATCCATGTTTGAGCGTGATACCACCTAACAGGCATTAAAAGGCTTTTTCTAAACAATCTTAAACAAAGCAAACGGGAAAGACAGGTGCAAGGGTTTTCTCATAATTATTTAATCACACATACATTTACATCATGCAATCAATCCAAAACTGTGATCTCATGAACTTCCCGTCTTAGTCCGTGTCAGAGCCCTGCTAATTGTGCCCCAGTTCTCCAGGAATGATCCAGTACCCTTGTCCACTGATCGAGCCTCAAAACTGTCCTTTTTAAACATTGACCCAACTATTACACAGTAATAAAAAAAGTGACAACACTTTGTTTTGAATTTAGAATGAATGCAAAATCCAATTAAGATAAACACCTTAAATATTCTTTTGCCATTTCTTTTTTTTTTATTAGCCGTTATTCCCATTTCATATCCAGTTTTGGGGGAAGGTCAACATTTTGCTTAATTAATCTAGAAGATTACACAGAGGGAATGAACCAACCCGATTGATCTGTCATAGATACAGGGGAGCTACTCCACCCGGCAGCTTGCAGAAAGGAATTATAACTCCTTGTCAACAAAAAAAAACAAAAAAACAGCCGCGTAAGGAGTGTTGTTCCGAGTATTGTGCTATTAAAATCGCTCTGTTGCAAGATGGCAAGTTTTAGTAGAACACCTCTTCAGATAAACCCTTTTTTTAGTGTTCCGCTGATTTCCGCCAAACATGAAAAGTTTCTATAAATTGCATTTTGAAAGACACATTCTAATTTATTTCTACTACTGCACTGGATCGTGAAGGGTCATCCTCTCGTCATCTACAATGAGTAAAGTAGTATCTTAGAAAAACAGCTGTCATGTTTTGTTTTTTGTTTTTTTTGGGGAAATGGCAACCTTGCAGCCCTCGATGAGGAAAAAACCCATTGAGAACCAAGTTAGCGGAGCAGAAGCTGACGAGGAAGAAGGGCCGGATTACCGCTGCAAGCCCACCCTGCTCCCTCCTGCCAGCCGGCTGACGTACAGCGTCTTCTACAGTATATTGCACTTGCACGACATGTTAGTGTTCTCGCGCTGGAGTTACAATCACAACAAGCTCTTTGCCGATACAGTGGGGCTTCACAGGGTTAAAAAAAAAAAAAAAAAATGGTGGGAATTAAAAACACAACTAAGACAATAAAACACACAAATATCCTACACCCCTGACTAGATTAAGTTAAATAAGCCCCTACAAATGACGACAGAAGACTGTTGTGCAATTTTACACCCTGCCCTGCTGACTGGCTGATCAGCGGCAAGCGTCTGACCCATCGACTGACACCCGACTGACACCTAACTGACACCCGCCTCACCCCCCCTCCCCTCCCGCACCACTTCAAATATGCATCTAAAACAGTCTATGGAACCGTGAAAGAGATACAGTACATAAAACCCAGCAAAACACATGGCTTTTTTGTTGTTGCAAATTTACAATCAAAGGGGTTTGTGTAGTTACAGATCCTAAATCTATTAAGAAACGACGACAACAAAAAAAGGGTTGTGGGAGGAAAGACAGAAAAGAACAAAAAGAAAACAGAGGCGAGGTGCTGGAGAAGAGTGAGCGACAGCGACCCCGGAGGGGCGGGACGAGCATCGCGTGTGCCATCTCAGTCTACATGCTTTCAGACGATGTGCTCCAGTGTGCAGGGAGACCTGGCCGGAGCCCGTTAATACAGCATTATTAACCACTGAGAGAAGTAAAAACTGTATTCGAGCTACTTAGCAAAGGCTGGAAAAAAAACAACAAAAAACACGGCGGCAGTGTGTCGTGTCAACTGGATCATTCTCTTCCTTCCTTCTACATTTCCTTTTTCATCCTTCTCATGAAGTCACCAATAAACAAGTACAGGTTTTAGATTTTGAACTTAATGATAAAAACAATTGGCCTCCACAAGTATTTAGTTAAATACATCTACAGTACACTGTCGCACGTTGTGGCTTTTTTTTTGGAGTCCATTTTAGCCGTTCCCCTTATCTCTCTCTCTCTCTCCCCCTCTCTCTCTCCCCCTCTCTCTCTCCCTGGAAGGGTGTGCAGTCGTGCCTATCTTACATCTGTACAAGAGCAGACAGAACAGTAGTGCTTGACACCAATCAATTTTAAAACAGTTGTTTTCGCTTAGTTTTTTTGTTTTGTTCTTCCTTTAAGTAGCATGTAAAATCTATTCAGAGAAAAGTGTGGTTAACAACCGATAACAGTTATGGTGAAATGTACAGAGGTTAGCCTAGAAGCTAGTTCTCGTGGCAGGGTTTGTTTTGTTTTAGGTTGTGTTTGTTTTTCATTTAATTTCGATCTCGCTTCACCCTGAACATTCAGCATGGCACGGGGCAGAAGTACTCTCACGACGGCAGCAACAACGATGGGTGGCGAAAGGCGGAGTGCAAAACAAAAGCCAATCCGAAGCGACGCGCTTGAGGTGTCCGCCTGTTTTGCTCGGCGAGGCCGCGGTCAAGACTGCTCCTCGTGGGTCTGAATATTATCTTGCCCTACATTTTATTTAAATTAAACTTTGTTGACTTTTTTCATATTCAGTATGAGAAAAAGAGATAAGCCATGATGTGGGAGATGAAAGTGGGGGAGTAAGTGAAGTTGTGTGTGTGTGGTTGTGGGGGGGGGTGGGGGGTTGGGCTGGAGCTGTACAGGCCAGGAATATTTATATATATATATATTTATAATTCAGAAACTCCTTCTTGGCTCCAACGCGGCGAGGAGAAGCCTGTTCGCTGTAATGGAATGACGGGTTTTTGGGGGTTGGGTGGGGGGGATGGGGGGGTTGATATTGGCTTCTTCAGTGGCGTCGTCCTTCTATCCCCGCTGCTCCTCAGCTGCAGACACACACAAAGAAAAGATGCTAAGAGTTCAACACCCATACACAAAAAAAAAAGTTGTTGTCTTCCCCATAGACCAGGGCTGTCAAACTCAGTTTCACTGAGGGCCACGCAGGGAAATAAGAATCACATCAAGACAAGATCTCACGCCACTTGGCTTAAGAAAGTCGGCGTGTACGTTTACGAGAAGTCGTGATGTCATGTTGCTTAAATGGCACATGGTCTGGTTAGCGCCCTGAACAGAAGGAGTGGACTGGTCCTTACTTCTTGTCTGGCTTGGTGGTGCTGCCGCCGCCGCCGGCGCTGCTGCTGCTGCTCCCTCCCCTGATGGACACCGACTGGCTGTTCTGGTAGAAGCCTCCCCCGCTGCGGTTGATGTTGGGGTGGGTGGGGGACGCCACCGGCTGCTGCCCGGGCCGGATTGGCTTGGCTGCGGAGGGGAGGAAGAGGAGATAAAAGATCGGCTGTTTCTGATATAAATATTATGTGAGAGATTTGGATTTGGATTCAGGCAAAACAATAAGTAAAATGGAAAGATCTACTGGTATAAGAGGACATTATCTCCAGGTACAGAGAGGTGTCACAAAGCTTGTGTCTTCTTCCCTGCGTAAAAGAAGTTGCAGATGAGATTTTTTATCCATCCCTACTAACCGATCTGGGCCGAGTGTCCCCTCCGGGCCATGTTCTTGGCCCGGACGGCCTCCTTGATGCGGTCCACCTCCTGCTGGTAGCGCTTGCGGTCGCGGGCGGCGTTCTCCTTGGCCTCCTTCAGAGCAGACTCCAGGGCCTTGACCCGCTCAGCCGTAGCGCGAAGGCGCTTCTCCAGTTTAGGAAGCTCACAGCGCAGGTCTGCATTATCACGTACCAGCTGTGGGACAAGTAGCATCGGGTTCAATTGTTTCTTTAAGTCCCTTTTTAGCATCGGTCTACCAGATAATGACAGTTAGGAGAAGGTGGTAGAGTAGGTCTGGAACAATTATTAATCATGTTGTTACATAATCACAGTTTATTTGTTTTTACCACAATGACTTGCTAGCATTAGCCAAGGTCCTAAAGCGTATGACTGGTAATTGTGGATTTTGTTCAGATATGCCTAAGTGTAATTATATAAGGTATTATTGGTCAAACTATATTTTTGTATTATTTCAATGGTTAGTTGTTGGCAGTTGACTCTGTACACATTGATAGCAAGAAAATGACAAGGGTATGGATGCAGTTAGAAATTATGTTTTTATGATTACATAATCTGGGTGACATTACAGTGAAAAGATGTACCCTGGAATTTGCTCAAAACTGTATTTGTTTTAATAATTTGACTGGAAGAGATAGTAAAACTGCAATTATTATATTACTAAGATTTATTGCACAGAACTTGTTTTAATAGTTACAGCTCTATGGAAGAGCAAACTGAAATACGAGGCAGAGGAAAAGATGATGGAGAGCGAGAAGAAAACGGGACAACCAGTCAGAGAAGGGTTGCGTGGGATCTTCAACGGACAGCAGTGATCTTTCATCTGGGGGCTGGGAGCTTGTAGTGTTTGAAATCCTACCTGTTTGTGAACCTTGGTGAGCTGCTCAAGATTGTTCTCAAGAAAGGAGATTTTCTGTTTCTGTGCTGCGCTGCCGCCTGTGTCGTCCGAGTCCATCTCCGCGCTCTGCACGACGAGAAATACCCAAGTATTAACACTTAAATAACATGCACGGGGGCTTACAATCACATAACAAATTTCCCCTTTTTTCTTGTCAACCAGGCAATGAACAGCCATAGTCACCTTTTTCACTCTGGTAGCCAAATCCTGGACAAAGAGCTTCCTCAAATTATGCAGCGTCTGAAGCTCCTTGGCCTTGAACGGAAAAAAACAAGCAATCAATTTAAACAAATATAGGATTGAGATGACGGGAACAGACTAGAACCAGTGAATACAGACGGGAACACAGCAGACAATCAATAGAGATCAAACAGACTCACTGTAACGCTGAATATATGTTTCTGCATGTTTGAAACCTCAATATTGAAGCTATCGTTGAGTTCCTAATGATTCTTTCAACATCATATTGACTTGTAAAGACTAATGGATATTCCTTTCTTTGGACATTCACAGCAATGTGTCAGCATGATCTGCAGACAGGAAGTCGACCCTTTCTACTTACTAAGGGATGTAACCCTTACTATCTGATAGGATGTATAGCTATGACGACAGGGTTTAGATGAACTCACCACAGTCTCCTCCAGACCCTTCAGATCCTGTCTGGCCTGCTCCCGTCTGTCCTGCATCACCCTGAACAACAACAACAACAACAACAGTTACCATCTGAAGAAATGCACGTGCCACAATGCTGGGGATGAATGGCTGCACATTCATTGAATCAGGCCATTAACACCAGGACTGAGAGACCCTATCCATCCATTTTGTTTATTTGCTTCTGTCTTCCTTACATGTGACACAAGAGATGTTACTGTATATTGATTTGCTGTTGTTGGTTTCCTATTTTTTTATCTTAAATGTAGATATTTTAGTTTACTTAATGAACTGTACGTATGTATTTCTTCTCACATTATTTATCCTTGATGCATTGGCAATATTGTTATTTCTGACATTCATGCCAATAAAGCAATTTGAATTGACAGAGAGAGAGACAGAGAGAGTGTTTGTGTGACGTATGTAAAAGAGAGAGAGAGAGAGAGAGAGTGTATGTTTGACGTATGTGAGAGAGAGAAAGAGAGAGAGAGAGGGTGTATGTGTGACTTACGTGAAAGAGAGAGGGGGGGGGGTGTATGTGTGACGTTTGTAGGATAGAGAGAGAAAAAGATTTTGTGTGTTTGTGTGTGACGTAAATGTGAGAGAGAGAGCTCGCTGTATGAGTTTGTGTGGGTGTTTGTGTGTGAGGTACGTGAGAGAGAGAGAGAGAGAGCGAGAGCGAGAGAGAGCGAGAGAGCGTGTGACGTACGTGAGTTCATGCAGCTTGCGGCTCTTCTCCTGATCCGTGGATTTGAGTTTCTCGTGCTCCACGCGGAGCCTCTCCTGCTCCAGCATGATCTTTTGGTTCAGACTGTAAGAGACAAAATGTTGATCAACCTACTGGCTGAATCTGCACAACCATGGCAACAGCAACGATTCTTTAGCTCTAATGACAAAATGTTAGAACTACCTTTACACAGCCGCTACAGTTTGCTCCTTTAAATCTCAAAATAGCATACCTAAAACATGGTTTTACTTCTATATTTAAATGTCATTTTGTCCCTTTATTGTCACTTTATCCCCTTTCATTTCTAACAGAGCTGTGACTGAGGAAACAGAGGTGCAAGTCTTACTCCTGCAGCTCAGTGATGAGTTTCTCCTTGTTGTCCAGCTCATCTCTCAGGTTGCTGATCTGCTTCTGGTGAGCTTCACGGTGGGAGTGGATCTGCTTCTCCACCGCTTCCTGGAAACACACACACATACACAGAAATACACACTGTTAAGTTGATGAACGAACAATACCAAGATTTAGCAGGCTCTTTACAAGCGGTTGTGGTACTAGATCTTTTAGGACTTAAAGGTGCTCTAAGCAATGTTGTGTGATGCCCTCCCTCTTCTTCTCCTGTCCACTCCCCTCCGCCTAAAAGCGTGTGACATTACATAGAGCACCTTTAAGTCTTCAGATGGTTGTTGATGGCAACACTAGCCAGAAATGGCTTGTCGGATCCTTTGATCGGTGGGGCTGAGGAACATACCTTGACTTCATTGGCAGTCTGGATCTCACTCTCTTTCTCCATAGCATGGACTTTCTCTGTAAAACACACAGATATCCTTGCAATGAGATGGGAGTAGAGAGATAAACTCCTTACATACCAAATTGAGTTCTTAGACATAATTCTTGTCAAAAATTTTGATTACAAAAAGAAAACATTGTGGCTGACAGCAACAAATGTATTGTTTTTGCTGCTGATTTAACCTCTTATAGACTCAGCCTGCTGAGCCTTTTGCCATGCCACTTGTGCACACTTTTTTAGCACTTGCCCTGAACTAATAACAAAAAAATAGAAATCTGTTAGACCCCATACTTCAGTATTAGAAATCAACAACTAGTACTGCCTCTAAATAAAATAAAGTGCTCACATTACACTCATCTTCAGGTTCATCATTGTATTTAGAGGTTGTACCAGAATTGGTTGATGTGGTTTCAAAAAAACACCATATTTTGTTTCACTACACATTGCTGCAGCTCCTCTTTTCTCCCTGTGTGTTGAGCTCTCTGTTTTAGGTACATAGTGAGACATCTCACTTCTAATCCATCTCTGTTGGGAGTTGCACATACGCAGTAGGTTATTAACACAATAAAGTTAAGGGGAAAAGCCAAAAAATCATAATATGAGCACTTTAAAGTGGACTGGAAGTAAGTGCTGGTGTCACTTCCTGTTGACTGGTGACCTACCCTGAGCGCTGAGCTTGACCAGCTCCTCGTTGAGAGAGTCCACGTTCTCCTCCAGCTGCCTCTTTTTCTGCTCCACGTTCTGCAGGTACTCCGTCAGGGACTTGATTTTAGCCTCGTGCTGGAGACAGAAGAAATAAAACAGATGTGCATGCATGCAATCGTTATCAGAGTTCAGAAATGATTCTTTCTTCACATACACACAGAGATCAGTCAGTTCACAAGTAGGGCCGCACAATTACACACAATTGTACTGAAAATACAATATGTATCAGTATCTTTGTTTGGTTTAGGTACACATTCACACTAGAATCATTTCAAGAGAGATAATAATGATACAAAAATCTATCATTGCCTCCAATGTTGTAAATCATATCAGTCAAACAGTCAAAAAATGATCGCAGTTACATATTTTCTCAACTAATGCGGCCCCATTCACCACACCTTTGTGGTGAGTTGCTGCGTACCTGTGAGATGCGCAGCTGGCAGGCCGACAGCTCCTTCTCGTTCTCGTCCATCTTCTTGTTGCTCTCCGACTGGCTGCCCTCCAGCTGCTTACAGCGTTTCACCATGGTCTTCACCTCGGACTTCATCTTGCTGATGTAGAGGCGGGCCACCGTGAACTCCTCGTCTATCAGCCCACTGCCCTCATGTTGCTGGTGGGGCAGACGGGGAACGACCACAAAGAAAGAAAGGAAATGAAAGAAAGAAAGAAGAAAAAAGTAGGTTTGTCTCCCTTTTACAACAACAGAATGGAACACGGGTACATGTTTAGGCCATATTAACAAACTGACTCCTTAATTTATCAGTAGGCGTTATTGGTTGGAAAACAACAAAAAAATGTGTTTTTTTATTTGCGATGATTTTAAAAATCAATTGTTTTCCCTAGGATATTTTTTTTTTTTTTACCAAATGATATACCTAAATATGTTCTGTTCATGCAAACGTACCACTGACGGCGACAACGTCATATTCATTTTCTGACCAAAGTGGAAAATGTAGAACATCCATGTTATGTTCTGAAATAAATGTCAAACTGACATTTTTCATAGAAAACAGAGGGCCCTATGTTGCACCCAGCACAAAGCTTAACGCAAGTGTCTTTGCTAATTAAGCCCGACGAGGTTAACAATGTCCCGTCCTGCGCCCATGTTGTGTAAATAGCAAATGCACCTGCGCCCGTCTGTGCGCCAATGGTGCTGGTCTTACAGATTCTAAATTCTTGCCATATTGCTATCTTGAGGTAGCAGAAAGGACTTTTGGTGGCATAGCGTTCATGTCATATATGATCTACCCCCC
>NC_048418.1:22677180-22679996 GCF_013103735.1 Etheostoma cragini | reverse complement strand
CTACCTAGAAGCTGGTGCTGCTACTGCCGTTAGGGGTAGGAATCGATTCAGAGGCGATTTGATTGTAAACCTATCGATGCATCTCAATGCAACAATTCATGTACATTTCCATGTGTGATTTAAAAAATATATACATATAAATCTGAGTTTGATAGATTTTGACATATGAAGTATTTGTTTAGTTTTAATGAAATGTTTTGTCTACTGAGTTTTTTATTTTGTAGTCCTTCCATGCTTAAGCCTCAAACATGCTGAGTCACCTTCTCTCACAGTGATCTTCCATGTCAGAGGCTCAGTCATGTTTAAAGGTGGAGAATTGGCTTCTTAGAACATGAAACAGGAGGTGGTGGGATGTAATGTAATAAAGAAGATGAAAAGCCTACAATTATCTTACAATTATCTTAATTATCTTAATAGATAATCTTAATTATCTTATGTATCTCACTAGACTGTTCCATCTTCTTTCAGTCCCTCTGTTTTCTGATGTGTACATGTCTGGAGAAAGGAACTTTTAAATAAAAATCAACACAATAATAATCAATTATTAACTTATCAGAATCCAGCATGGAATCGTTCGAGAGAGAATCGCGATGCATCTAAGGATCGATTATTTTTCCCAGCCCTAGTAACCGTGCGCGAGGCGTCCCGATACCTTGATGTCGTTGCTGCCTACGGCAATGCCAATCTCGGCCAGGTCTTTGAGCAGGGAAGACATCATCTCGGTCACCCTCTTCTTCTGGTGGTTGGACATCTCCTTCAGCTTCTGGAGCTCAGAGTCCAGAGACGACAGGATGGACTGCAGGGGGGGGAGAAACTTAATGTTTAAGTTGGTGTTCATGTTGCAGTTTATGTTGTACCAGTTATTAGTTAATTTCCTTTTATTTATAGGTTATCTGCCTTGGGAAAAATGAGCAAGGTCTTCTCATGCCAATAAAATAAATAAATAGAAAAAATTGAGAGACAAAGAGAGAGAGAAACAGAGAGAGAGAGAGACAGAAAAAGAGAGAGAGTGACACAGAGAGGGAGGAGAGACAGAGCGAGAGACAGAAACAGAGAGAGAAACAGAGGGACAGAGACAGAGAGAGAGAGACATAGCATTTATTCTGTCTCAGTACGTTCTATTCTTTTCAATGGAAAGAAGGGGAAAAAACTGAAATAAAAATCAATATTAAATACAATTCCCACTATTTAAAATGATTAACATAGACTGGTGCAGGTTTGACCTACTCCCAAAGATTCTTCCTGTGAGTTCCACTAGTTTGTGATTTATTTTAAAAGTTTTTGCTTGTATATCATGAGACTGATGGAATACAGTCAACACTGATGTCCTTTTGAATTGTGAAATACAGGGGCTGTAGCATTAACAACTGTGTGAATGCAAGTCTCCATGCGTGTGTCTGTAGTTAATTCTATCTCTGCGGGTTGTAAAAGTCTAGATATTGTGTCACATATTAACATAACTGAAAATGAAGGACAAATGAAGGGCACATGACTAAATTCAAAGTGGCTTGGGGTCTGTGCCCGGCTCACCGATTTCTGGCAAAGCTCCTCGCTGATGGCCTCAAACTCCTTGGTCTTATCCTCCACCTCCTGGCTCTTCTGGTCGTAGTTGACGGCCAGCTCCTCCAGGGCCTGCAGCACCTCCTTCACCTCGTCCTTGGAGGCCTCGTTCTCCGCCTGCAGGCGGTTCAGCTCCGCCTGCAGGTTCTCGTGGTCGCGGCGCGACGACGCTAGAAGCTGCAAGCGCAGGGGAGAAGTGCAATTGAGTGACGCGTTTCATATGAATGAGGGCTGCAGGAATTAGTCGATGTCTGTTAGAATATGGATAAATAAGCAGTTAGCATTTAATTACAGCTATAGTGCGTAGTTTCTGTCGCCCTCATGAGGAATTTAAAGTACTTATAATGAAACACAAAAGCTTTCCTTCTGGCTAACTTTCTTTGCACTTTAAAATTGATCGCTTGCAGAAATGTTTAAAATCTGTGATAAGGGGACTTTAGTACAGTTATGAATTGTAGTAGTAGTACTACTACACTCATTACTTAAGGTTATGACATATAAAGTGTGCAAAATTCACTTTTTATACTACCAACACATGAAATCTGCTACTTAAAACCAGCGAGAAAGATTTGAGCTGTCAGACCAAATATAAAAGCAAAAAAAGATAATTTTAGGATAGTTTTTTGGGGTTTTCCGCCTTTAATTTTTGACAAGACAGTTAGGTGAGAAAGGGGAGAGATAGGGGGAAGACATGCAGGAAATCGTCACAGGTTGGATTCCAACACTGAACCTCTACATCCAGGCATAAACCTCGATGTACATGTGCACCTGCTCTACTACTGAGCCAACCTGGCCACTATCAAAGAAAATCTTATTGTAGTTGAAGGTAGTAGACCTACTTAAGGGACTGGATAAAGTCAACTATGAATACAACTTGACAGCTGTGATAGCGCCTTGTGCTACCCCTCACACCTCTGAAACTACAAAGATCAAGAGCTCCCTCTGCATGTTCTCCTTCCCTACGCCTGCTAGAGTCCTCACCTCATCCTGGTCCAACATCTGCTGCTTCAGCTTCTCAGCCAGCTGACTCTGCTGGTTGATTTCCTCGTCCTGTAAGAGAGACAAAGGGACATTAGACCTTCACGTATCCCTGGAGACGCTCGGCAAAGGGTGACAGATGACTGATAAACGAAAAAGCTTTGTACTTGTTGTAGGGACTGCTGCAGCCCGGCTGAGCAGAGATATACACTCACCAGCCACTTTATTAGGTACCCCATGCTAGTAACGGGTTGGACCCCCTTTTGCCTTCAGAACTG
>NC_048418.1:22639757-22677080 GCF_013103735.1 Etheostoma cragini | reverse complement strand
ATTCTGACCCTACCATCCGACTGTCGCAGCAGAAATCGAGACTCATCAGACCAGGCGACGTTTTTCCAATCTTCTCTTCTCTTCTCTTCTTGTCCAATTTCGATGAGCTTGTGCAAATTGTAGTCTCAGTTTCCTGTTCTTAGCTGAAAGGAGTGGCACCCGATGTGGTCTTCTGCTGCTGTAGCCCATCTGCCTCAAAGTTGGACGTACTGTGCGTTCAGAGATGCTCTTCTGCCCACCTTGGTTGTAACGGGTGGTTATTTGAGTCACTGTTGCCCTTCTATCAGCTCGAACCAGTCTGGCCATTCTCCTCTGACCTCTGGCATCAACAAGGCATTTCCGCCCACAGAACTGCTGCTCACTGGATGTTTTTTCTTTTTCGGACCATTCTCTGTAAACCCTAGAGATGGTTGTGCGTGAAAATCCCAGTAGATTAGCAGTTTCTGAAATACTCAGACCAGCCCTTCTGGCACCAACAATCATGCCACGTTCAAAGTCACTCAAATCACCTTTCTTCCCCATACTGATGCTCGGTTGGAACTGCAGGAGATTCTCTTGACCATGTCTACATGCCTAAATGCACTGATTGGCCCGAATGTGACTGGCTGCTTAGAAATTAAGTGTTAACGAGCAGTTGGACAGGTGTACCTAATAAAGTGGCCGGTGAGTGTAGATGATTGTATGATGAGAAATCTGTTTTGTGTGAATGAATTTCAATTTTAGTTCGAATAATGACTAGGTCTCATTTTCAATAAGCAACGTCCTGCATGAAAATGTTTTACTTTGTTTTTTTAACATTGAAATTAAAATGTGATAGTGACTAGAAGAAAATTAAAAAGACATCGACCAACTTCAGAATGCCTTTCTTTTCAGGATGTATTTTGTCAGACCAGCCAGCCGGACATTCAACAAGAGGTGACGTCTATGGATTAACATTTCTTTCTATTGAATTTAAAGACATCCGGTGGAAATA
Organism: Etheostoma cragini; assembly: GCF_013103735.1. Taxonomy (NCBI): domain Eukaryota; kingdom Metazoa; phylum Chordata; class Actinopteri; order Perciformes; family Percidae; genus Etheostoma; species Etheostoma cragini. The sequence continues at coordinate 22,676,107 of NC_048418.1, read as the reverse complement.
CAATCCAAACAGGAACATGTTGGGATCACAGTCGTCTTTCTTCTCTCTTATCTCATTTTTAACATACGCTGGATAGAAACCATGAGGCTTGAATGAGCGGAATATCTCTTTAGTTACAAAGGGATGTCATTCTTAATTTTTCAATTTCCCTCCAGATAACCAACAGCAGTTTTAAAGTTGCACTTACATATTCATTATCACATTTCACGTGCAAGTAGTGTGTAAAACCGGTACGCAAAATGTGCCGAGTCTACTAACCCACATTCATAGCCCAGTTCCAAACCTCCCGGTCTCTCGCTCACCTTATCGTCCAGCTGTTTGTAAAGCTTGGCCAGCTCCACCTCACACTTGTCCTTTTCCACGTCGGTGAGGCGCACTGTCGGCACGTTGGGCGTGGATGCCTGCTTCTCGTTGATTATGTTGTCCAGGGCCTGCACCTCGGCGTTGGCCTTCTCCTTGTCAAACTGCTCCTCCACTGGCACACTTTCCCCTGGGGTGGGAGCACACACACACACACACACATTTTATTTTTTCTATAACATATGAAGTTTGTGTGTGTAAAGAGCTTCATTTTTTTCTACAACATATGAAGTGTGTGTGTGTAGGTGTCAAAACAACAACGGACGATAAATTGCCCCAGAAATTATTGCGATAATATTGTCATTCTGAGACCATTTTAATCTAATATACTAAAATACCAAAAGAGTTCTGTTTTGAGCCCTAATTTTGGCGAAGGTGGACCTACTTTCTTCTGTAGGTCGGAGCTTCAGACACACACGCACTCAGAGAGAGAGAGAGAAAAAGAGAGGGAGAGAGACTGGCGCACACACACCAGCCACACCATCACTTCTGTTTACCGATAGCTATCGTTTACCTCAGGCTAATTCATTAGCTAGTAAGTGGCGTTCTTTGGCAACCGGCCTTCCAAAAGAAATCACATTGGAATTAATTAAACGCACATTAACCGTTGACCAACACGCAGGTAACGGAGTCTCAATTCACCGTCCGGGAGCCTCTGACACATATACAACTTTAGGCTTTTACCGGTTAATGTTCTGTGCATTGTCGGACACACGCAGCCACTTTCCTGAGAGCACTTGCGAGACTGAAAAGTCCACAGCAGCTGTCTCCACCGGCAGCTTGTCAACGGTGTGGTTTGGAATGAAAGGGAGAAAACCGGAAAATCCTTCTTTCTCTCTCTCTCCACCATGAGTCCTGTCTCCCCACACAAAGACATGTGGAACTGACAAGAGGGCTCACTCCTCGTTACGCTAAGGAACCGAGAGTGGTCATCCAGTGTCTTTGGTAGAGAGAGAAAGAGAAGGAAAACAAACAAGCCTGCGAGGCGAAAGATTATCAAACTTTTTTTTATTGTACGATTAATTGACTATCACGACAGGCCTGTAACTTTATTTGTTGTATCAAATTGAGGTGTGTGTGTGTGTGTGTGTGTGTGTGAGCTTTACTTTATCTATCAAATATTACATGTGTGTAAATAGCTTTATTGTTGCATGAAATATTAAGTGTGTGTGTGTAAATTTGTAATCTGTACTATCCAATTAACGCGTAAGTTTAAAGTAAGTTGTCCACGATGCACTGTAGACCAAACCAGCCATTTAAAACTACATGCAGTGGGCCGACTAACCACAAAGACAAAAGTGTCATCACTTCTAGGTGTGATGACACTTGAGGTGTGCTCATGTTTCCTACAGTAGGAATCAAAAGACAACACCTGTTTGTGGCATTGCAACCTGCACTGAAACCATTGGGTCAAAGAATCTGGATCAAACGGGAAAAGTTGTACGGCATGGTTTCCTTTTACTGAGGAATCTGTGGTTAGAGAAAGAAGAAACAATGGAATAAGAGAGTCCGGATCCTCACCGTTCCTCCAGCGGTTCAGCTCGTTCTCCAGCCAGGTGACCGTGCTCCTCAGGGTCTTGTTCTTCTCCTTCTCCCTCTCATATTTCTGCTTCCACTGCTCTGCCGTCAGCTCCACGTTCACAGTGACGGTGTTCTTGATGGTCTTTGCTCTGGGTGTAGAAAAACAAAACAAAAACAGGTTTAATTCCACTAAAAATCAAACTAATAATTTTTTGTATGCCCTACTCTCAATCTATCTGGACCAAATATAACAATGATTATGAATACATGTATGGTTTTCCGCAACTTTCAAACACCTTTACATGAACTTCTTCAAGAACACGGCAGCGCTTATCACAATCTCCCCTAGCCTTACGCATTTTTTTATCTCAGTGCTGCCGCTAGTTAGCTTAGCCTCGTGAATTGAATCCTATGTTACCAGTTAGCATGTTGTGAGTAAAAGTGAGCCTACAAAAAAACAAAAACCTAATTACTTCTTGTGGACTGCGTAGTCACGAGTACAAATAGCCGTGCATATTAACCCTCTGAGACCGAGACTTTTGTACACGGAGGTGTCTTTGGCATCTTTCTAGCCTTTACAGGAGATTTTCTATCCAGTCTGGAACCAACCTTTGTCCGAACATGAGGGTGGATTTGGTTTCTGCCTCATTATAGGAGGAAGGCGAGCAGCAGATGACGATGGTGGTTCGACAGTTACCACCCAGTGAGTCCTGCAGGATACGGGTCATCTTGCTGTCTCGGTAGGGGATGTAGCCCTAGTATACACACAAACATATACAGGAACATGTCATGAGCAGAACACAAACTTACTGTGGTGGTGCCTACAAAATCTGAGAAAATGAATCACTAACTTTCTGTAATCATCAAATTAATCAGTGACAACGTGCCTTTTGACCGAGATGCATTTATATCTAAGTCGCAGACCACCTTGATAGAGATTATTTGACAGCAATACTAGGGGTGTAACAATACATCCATTTGAAACAATATATATATATATGGGGAGGCATGTGCACGATCACGGAAGGCTTGTAACGTGGACGCCCCCGACAGTGTCATTACTTGGGAGGTGTCAGAAATGTAACTGATTGTGTTAAACAGGCTTATGTGCCATCTCGTTTAGCGGTCTTGTCATAATAAAGGTCTAAAATATGTGTGTGTAAATATTTCGTCCAAATAATCAATATAATATCCTTTTGTGATAAACGTGGGATTTACACCCCTGAACAGCCAACATGACAAACCCCAGAGTTAGACGGAGAAAAGGATTACAATAGAAAAGTATGATATTGTCTGTAAGGATACCTGCGGTCCTGAAACTGAAGAAGAGGCGTGCGATTTGACCAGCACAGAGACAACAGGATGCTATGGCTTCAGTTACAGTTCTCATGGGTTAAGTAAAACTAGATGGCAGTTAAATGTAACTTGATACATGATCAGGATCGACAGCTAAGCTACAGCAGTCTGCTATAATTCTTAAAGTGGTCATATTATGCTTTTTGGCTTTTTCCCCTTTCCTTTATTGTGTTATGGATCATTTTGTGCATGTAATCAGTTTATAAAGTGTAAAAGCCCAAAGTTCACCACAAAAGTGACTTACCATCTCCAACAGAAAACACTGTTGACAAACTGCTCCAGTGTTTCCCTTACATTAATATATTTGTAGCGGCCCGCCACAAAATCAATGTTGACCGCCACATACTGCCGTGTATTCTCTCTCTCACTCACACACGCACACACACACACACACACACACACTCACGCAACATCAGTTTATTTTTTTAATTTTCATTTATCAGAATCATTTATTTGTCATTATAAATGATTCAGCCTCTATTTGTATTCATAACACTATTATGATTAGTAATAGTTAATAGTAACTGTAAATGTTAGCTACAACAGTAATAGCAGTTAGCGTGTTAAATTCCCTTCTACGTTTTTCAACTGAGGAGCGTGTTCTCAGTGCTCCTTGAGAAAAAGATACAGTTGTGTGATTTTGAATTGTTACCTGCAGAATCTTTAATCAAAATATTTGCAGTACAAGAATTCTGGGCCTTCCCCCCCTCACCACAAATCTAATCTAATTCTGTGGGAAAACACTGCTGCTCTAAACGGCTCTATTGTAGTCCAGCTTTTAACTCCGTAACGAACATGCATCACTTTGTAATGCACGTTCTAATGCTCGCCCAGCTGCTAGAAGGGCACACCCTCAGACTCTGATTCTGACTGGCTAGTAGTCCTTGCCTAGCTACTGTCAGGGCATGTCCTTACACTCTGCTTCTGAAGGGTGAAAAGAGGAGCTGCTGCATTGTGCCGTACATCAAAAATATGTGTTTTCTGAAAATAAACCATTTAAACCTTTTTCGTTATAACCTCTAAATACAATTATGAACCTGAAAATGAGCATAATATGAGCACTTTAAGACAGTGAGATGCTCAGTCAGTAGTGAGACTTCTCTCTGCACAATAGCTTGTTTGTTTCAGACCAATACAGATATCACAGAGGCTAACCGCTCCAGGTTGTTTACAGAGCCAAGGCGCCCAAGAACAAACCAACTGATTCTTGAAGTGAAAAGTGTGAGATCACTACGAAGCCGCAAAAGCAAAACATTGCTTGGAGGAAAGCCGTTATCTGCTCAAGTTACTTCTGCAACACAAAGGGCCTGTAGACGGTGGAAAAAAACACTTTTACAGTAAGAGAAGTGAAAAAGATGCAGGTTTTCCAGATGCACACCTAGCTTTTGAGATGTGCAGCTAGTAAACATTTACCTTCTTTCTACAAAATCAACAGTTATGTGTTTTATTTTAAAATGCTACAAAAAGAACACCTCGGGGGAAAAATAATCACCTAAGGTTGTTACAAATCAATCATTTGTTGTGTTGGATAAGAAAAGAAAAGAAAAAGATATTTGGGCTCATTATGTGCTGAAGTAACGATTAAAGCTTAACTGACAAGGACGTCAACAGTGCCCAGTAACCTCAATTAGGAAACGTATTGGATCATTAACTTTTACAAACAGTGCAAATAAAAAGTCTAAAACCCACAGAACACTCGAGTATATTCAACAAATTGATCTCCTTCATGAGCCGCTATTATACTTTTTTGGATTTTTCTCATCTTTTGTATACGTAACAGATGTTTATGTACAGAAAACGCAGTTCACTCCAAATGGAGCGCTCTCTCTCTCTCACAGACATGCAGCACTTTTCAGCCTGAAATAACTTGCCAACTTTCCTGTTCAAACAATTATTAATTGAGAATGACCAATCACAACAGAGTGGGCCAGCTGACCAATCAAAGCAGACCGGGCTTTTCAGGAAGGTGGGCCAAAACAGACCGTTTCAGATGAAGCACTGCAGCACTGGGCAGTATAAAAACCATCAGTGGTTCCGACACATAGCCCTCACACACTGCATTTAGTTATTTATTTTTATATAACATACATTCAGCTGCATTTCCTTTCCCTGCTCTCCTCCGTCTCTCTGTCACACACACTAGATTTACAACTTTTCAGACCATCTTAGTGACTTCCTTCACAAACAAAGCAACAACAAGCAACAAATCTGGCGACTTCCTGTAGAAAAGACAGCAACTTTCTGTATAAAACAAAAATCTCCAGTATTGTCCAGCAAGCGTGTGTAGGAAGGCAGAAAGGGGAGAAGGGACAGGGTGGGGTGGCTGGTGAAGGTAGGAGAAACAGCGGGCCGTGACGGGAGGAAGACTCCGCTAAGCTGGCCTGGCCCCTCTCAACGTCACTAATATGCAAATCATCACAAGCATGTGAACCTACTCTAACTGACCCCAAGAGTACAAATATGACGCTGAAAAGGGGAATCCTTAATTGGACCAACAGATTGAAGAAAAACAACACCAAAGCGAGTGGGAGAAGAGTTACTGACCGATCCTTCAGCCAGAGCCGAGATGACGTTTCCCAGGGACGACAGTGACTTGTTGATGTTCTTGGCTTCATCCAGCACAGCTCCCTCTGCTCCCGTTTTACTGACCTAAAAAAATCACAGACAATAACCTGAACCAGGTCTCGGGCAGCACAATGCTTAAGACACATAACTGACTCCAACCCAAGTAGGCAATGCAGGAAAAAGGGGTTGAGTAAAAAATGAAAAAAATAATTACTAATTCAAAGGAATCTACTTCTAAAGGCCCGACACACTAACCCGATAATCGGCTGTCTGACAGTCTGGCGAGGTCGGTGATTCGAGTCTGTTTGGTGTGTTCTGTGCCGTCGGCCTTCATTTTAGCCAACCTGACATGCCGGCAGTTGGACTCAAATGATCAATCTGATTGGTGGAGAGCTAACCCCGGAAACGAGGAGCGGGATGAGCGTAACTAGAGGCTCTCAAAATCTGACGGGAAATCTTTTAAACTGACCTTTGTGGATCTGAAATGAAGACAGATTCAGCAGCCGCACGGCCTATTTCTCCTGATAATGTTTTTTGGTGAACTAATTTAGTAAAATATGAGATTGTATCCTGAACGAGCCACCATAACAGTCTGGCTTTGAATTTCCAGACCCACGGGACGCGCACATCCAATCAGCTGCCATCGGCAGACAGCATCGCTTCGCTGTGTGCCGAGGAGCTTTTCCGGCCAACTCGGGAAGGCGGTCAGTCCAAATGCCTATTCTGCCAACGGTCAGCCGCCGGTGTAGTGTGTCAGGGCCCTTATGTGTAAGACAGATGGTTCTCCGTACCTTTTCACTGCCAGCCAGATCCACCAGGTAAAGTTTGCCGCTGAGCTTCTGCTCGGTCTGAGTGTTCTCCTGTTTGACGTTTATCAGGAAGATACTGTGACTCCTGGAGCTGTGCTCATTCATGTCTTTTAAAAAAAAAGGGGGGGGGGGGGGGGATGATAGTGTGACAAACAGATTAGTCTCAATGATGCAAAAATTGCAGCCAATGGATTTGAGAAACGGACTACAGGATGTTCTCTTACTTGTAACTGCTACGTGTCTGTTTGATTTGCCTTCATCAATTGTATCCATGACCTCATCGGGGCTGCAGACAAATCTCTCAGTGCAGCCCTTTGAAGAAAATCACAGTGTGTGGTTAGATTGTTTGCCTGCCCAAACAGGTTTTTACTAAATACTTTTAACAGGAAGTTGTGTCTCACCTTGACATATGGTACTCTGTTTTTGTCTTCATGCACTGACAAATTGGTCTTTGACACTGGAGATGAGAGGGGAAAAAGGTGTCAGGGAAACTGACCTTGCACTACAAACACATGGCATACCGTGGCTGTACCACTGCCCTAAACATTAAAAAATGTAAACATAAATATATATAACATGATAATTAAATAAAGAAATAAGAAACTAAATCCTGTGTGTGCCTTTGCCTCCAATCTCACTGCCAGTGTGGATGGGCTCTGGTAATAACATCTCAAATGCTCTTGGACATGAATGGCTCCCATCAGCAAATAACTTTTGTTATAATGTTAATGTTAATGTTCCCCCGTTGGCCAGACTGCACTGTGTACGAGCTAAAAAACTTCCACTCAGCAGGTTTGTATACCTTGAAACAGATGAGCTACAACTGTTGGCCAATTAGAACAGGTATTGTGGCACAGTTTCCAAATCTATTTAATAAATGTCCTTATCATTTAACTAAAATGAAATCGTAAACGAATACAGTTATCTCCAAGTCAAAGTGTTTTTGACATCCCCGTCAAACGCACTGGTTGGTATATGAACAACATAACAATAACATAACAGATACAACAGAAAAAAGAAAAATTCTGGTGAGGATCAATAGCGCACACTGGTCTGATTTGTAGACTGTTTTATGGGTTGTTTATAGTTAGTTTATGTAGAATACACAATTGTGTATCAACAACAAATTCAATGTGTTTACGGCAACCGTTGTCCTCCATCACGTTTGCAACACTGATGCTCGTTCCTTTTTTTTGCCGTTTTACATGTTTTTTAGCAGCTCGTTCTGTCCCGTCTGTTCGGGCCGTCCAATTAATCCAAAATTAAATTACGATTTCAGCTACAATGATCCCAAAAACACAATAATCGAGAAAAACGATTATTGTTGCACATAACGTTTTGCGGGTAAACTCTTTGTCTTGTGTTCTGAATCGGAAGGCAAACAAATGTTCAAATCGGAAATTTCACTGTTGTTTTCCCTGTTGATTGGTTTACTTTTTACCATTTTCTGAAGTTTGATTTTTGCAACATCTTTCCGAAGTAGCAGTCGTGTTAAATAATACTGATTTCCATTTTGACCAAAACAATGGTGATTAGGATTTTTTCCATAACGGACCAGCCCAAACGTCTGTTACCACTGTCCGCTACGACTAGGTACTGGATGAGAGGTAGTGTTCACTGCACCGTCACAGCCACTTACCATCCAGAAGGTCCCGGATCTTGTCTAAGTAAATTTCAAAATATGAAACCTGTGAAAAAAGAAGAAGCTTCATTATTTGACAACCTAGCTTAGAGATAAACACAGGGGGCTGTTTTCTTTTTACTGCGGATGATAAAAACACACACACACACACACACACACACACACACACACACACACACACACACACAATCTCTTAGACAGAACCAATGGTTTTAACTGGAGATATAACATGGATTTTCATTGATCGATAAGGTAAAAAGTGCGGGCGCCCGGATAGCTCAGTTGGTAAAGCGGGCGCCCATGTAAGAAGGTTTTCTCCTCAATGCAGCGAGTTCGGCTCTGACCTGCGACCCTTTGCTGCATGTCATTTGCCCCCCCTCCTCTATCCTCTTTCACTTTTTCAGCTGTCCTGTCATTAACGGCCTAAAATGCCCAAAAATAATCTTAAAAGGTAAAAAGTGTGTCAATTACTCTACCCGTGGACCGGCATCTCAGGGGCTTAAAGCCTGGGCTTACAGTCTACATTATGAATGAGGGGGAAAACCAAAGAGGCAAAGGAAAAAAAGGTGTAAAGAGTGTTTTGAGATTGGTTTCTCATAATATTTCCAGGAGCAGTTTGATGTATTTCCTTCACATTTGTTCAACAGAAAGTCTGATAGTTTAGCGTCAACACAGGTACACTCTCAGTTTAATAAAGATTGACATTGTTTTCTCTTCAATCTAGTTAATGTCTGATCACTCACATTTTCACGTTGCATTATTTCTCTCATTCTTAACGCAAAAATGTAACAGCATGTGTTGTAATGCCCGAGTGGAGATCAACTAACACAGTGGAGAGCCACTATGATGCGGCAGCTCCAAGTGACATGTTACACAGCACTATTATTGTCTCCAGAAAAATGCTTAGTAATAGCAAACTGCAAAACAGGAAGTACGTAGCTGAATGCTAGCACCCAGTTTGAAATGGTGTTGGTAAGCCAAACATATCAGGTTTCTAAGAGATTATCTGGAGCTAGAATCTGAATTTAGGGGGGCCACTTTACATTTGGTGGGTGGGGTCCGTCTATGCACTGCAGCAGCCTGCTTCTCAGCTGGTGGCTGGACAGGTCGGCAGCCCCTTTTAACTACTTACTTTGATATGAAACTCCAAGTTTTCATCCATGGAATAGATGTAGTTGAAGATATCTTGAACTATCCTGGGGATGATTCCCATTGCATCTGTGTCATGGAGATTCCCCTGCAAACAGAAAGCACACACACACACATGTAAGGATGCGAAGATTCCAATGCAAGCAAAACAAGATGCAAGTTTTTTGAAAATGACCCGTTAAAAATCATCCCTACCTCCATGGTATGTGTTTTGCCGGATGATGTCTGCCCGTAAGCAAAAATCGTTCCATTGTAGCCCTCCAGGACATCTACAAGAAACAACACAGGAGGGTTTTTGCTTTTAAGTCAGTACAGTATTAGCCTAGAAATCTAGACGCAACCCGAGCAGAGCAGCAAATGTAATTTGCATCTAGTGTCAGTCAAGCGACTCTGTTGGCTTGCGAGGTGGAAAAACCAAATTCTGCTCAGGCCAATCACATTGTGTATATAGTCGGTGGGCGGGCTTAACATAATGACGAATAATGAAGAAGACCGTCTTTAAAATCGGCTTTGGCCGCAACTCTGGAAGACTTGGAGTTAAGCTCTGAAGTCATTCTTAAAAAAGGAAGGTTTGTTCAAAGTTTAAAGTTTATTCTATCAACCGGTGGTGCTCTGGTTGGTTGGAGCACTCTCCTATTGCGTGCAAAGGGAATCTGAAAGACAACCGGTTGTCCCACCCCTCAGACTGGGTAAACATAAGATGTCTAAGTAAATAAGTCAAGTAAAATATGTAAAAAAATAAAAATAAGAAAATATAAAAAAGGGAGGGGGGTGGGGTGCTGCCGCTTCACTCCGATTAAGTCAAGATTTATCAATCAAACTTTATTTTTATAGCTAATTGTTCACAGACTTTGCAAAAAAACATGGGTTTTAGCATGTTTTTAAAAGTGTGGGAACTGCTCTCTTCAAAAGGCGGGGCTTGTGTCACTTTCATTTGTCGCTTACAGGTCCCCAAAATAATACGTCATAATACTGAATAAAACAAAATGAGAGAGCTCACCTTTGACAATCTTCTGGGCGCAGGCGTTGTACACTTGTTCCTGTGTTGTATTTGACTGAAACACTCTATCGAACATGTACGGTTTGCCCTGAAATGAAAGAGAAGACGGGTGAGTCAGTTAGCGGCAATACGACCAACACAAAACCCATTGTAGTGTAACCTCATTAAAAATAATGGTCTGTGACATGTTTTGTAAACAGTGCACTACTTTCTTTCACCAACTAATGACTCGACAAACACATCGGAGATCCTCATTAGTTGGACAGAGGACACCGAGCATCTGACAGGTGTTTTCAGAGAGAAGTCAAGCAGCAGACGAGACGTTTTGCATTCTGGGCTGTAACACACCCGCGGCGGGCCACTGTGTGTCAGTCCTGCAAGCGGTTTCAGGAAAGTGGCTGCACGTGTCCGACAATGCAAAGAACATCAACGCCGGTGCAAGCATGCGGGTGTCCGCAGACTAAGAAAGCGGAAAGTGAGTCAGAGCCTCTCATACGAGTGAATGAGACTCCATTTCCTGGGCTTCCTTTTGGAAGGCTGGCTGCCAGAAACCCCACCTTACTAGTTAGCGGTGTGTGCACCAGTGTTAATGTGTTTGTGTGTCGGCCCGCCCCCACATTTGGTGCTAATTTTGGGTTTTACTGCCCAATGTGAGGCGAGTGTAGAATTGAGTCGCGCATGCTCAGATGTAAAAAGTTTACGGCATAACGCGTCATACCCAATGAGAGTAGAGTCAGAACGGCTCTGGTCGAGTGCAGATGTTAGTTGCACATGATCATAATTGAACGGTTTTCACAAAATTGTGAAATCCATGACATAAAAAACTCTTCTCATTTCAAACAACAGAAGATGGAAATCATTTAAAAACGTTGTAGCTATCTGATTGTTTGGTTGCCAACGTTAGTTAAAACGCCATCCAACTGACAGCCTTTGTTTTGTTTGATGCTAGCTCATAGCCAGCAGTGAACCAACTTCATTAAGCAGGTCCATTTTTACTGCATTGACATTCCAGAAATCTCTCGTTAGCATCTTGTATGCTACTTGTCGCATATATGTGCATATATGCAGTGACGCATGCCCGACTGAAATCTGCACTCGCCTCACATTGGGCAGTGACATTTGGACCCGGCACAGTCCTGTTAAACAGCCATTTATTGGACTTTGTAAATGTGAGAGAACTTGACTGTAGAAGAATTTTCAACATGCACAGTATTTTGTTACAAAGAAACCAGACGTGTTTTAGCTTTGGCTATTCATTTATTTTAACTAGGTATGTATATAATACTATGTAGTTAATATTGTTCTTTAGTGCATTGAATCGTGCGTCAAAAACAGTGATATGAACTGAATCGTTGGTTTGGTGTATCTTCACAGCCCTAATTAAATAAATAAATAAATATATATATGATTTGACTATTTCATTACAAAGCTCTTTCAGACATTAATATGAAAAACAAACTACTCTTTTTAAATGCAAAAAACTAACTATAAATTGGGAATTTCAAAATAAAAGCACACCTTAAAGATGATACATTTTGATATTTTCACTTCCAATCGATAATGTTGGATTGTTGAGGATCAAATCAATATATTACGATCCAGATTCATGTCTCGTTACACCCCTAATTGAGGACAATGCAATACCCCAGGTTGCAAAACATCCATGCCTTAGTGGCAGTAGTGTTAATACCTGTAAGAGCAGAGGAAGGCTGAGAACGTTGACAAGCAGGACCTGTGTAACCTAGGAGACGCCACTGATGATGGCTCTCTGGTAAAGGACCAGTGGCACATGTAAACACATTCGTACCTCAAGGTGAAACCACAAATGTGTCACTGCCTTGGCATTTAAAGCTAAAGATACTGTACCAGTTTACCAGTACTGGAATTACTCAGACTACTACAGCTGGGTTGTCCTCAATTTGCACCCTGGCTCATAATCCCCCGCCCCCCAACAGACGGTCACATATAAAGCACAGCTCGGTGAAAAACAGAGCAGCAGCATTTTAAGACATTGATAATTCACTCCAGCTAGCCACAGCCTGGCTATTAACCCAGTCTAGAAGAAGAATACTGAGCCAATATCAGAGCTGGCAGAAGCAGTCAGCAAATAAGGGCGGAGCCCGAGTCTAAAGTCTTCCTTGTTACTGCCGCTCATGGCCTCGTTACCTACAATTCTGTCCAATGGGATTACTAGCTGAAAATGTAATTACAGTGAAAGCCGTCAGAAAGCAGGAACGTGACAGAGCACTTATTTCTACTTGGTCATACTAGGCCCAGGCTAAGCCACTCAGTAGAGACAGTAGCACACAGACCCAAGGTTATTCTGCAGCATCCACATGATCCTTATTTTATGGTGCATGACATCTTATTAGATTACAGCGATGTTTTTCAGCAGCAAGGGACCAGGGTTAGGGTTCACAGAAGGTTCGATGATCCTGGACGGCCCCAACCCTTTCTGTTTCCTAGCATCCAAGGCTACTGTATGCAAATAGAACATGTAAATGTGACAGCAAAGCATGGAAGTATGTGCAATGGCATGAATAATTAACCCCCTGCACACTGGCACTACGCTGGCAAACCAAGCTAGTTAAGATACCCTAACACTTTATCTGGAACATTTGTCTCCCTCCCTTTTCTTGAAAGAGACTGACAGGACTTTTTATTGAGGCACTGAGTATGAGTAATAAGGGCGTACTGCAAGCATCAAAACAGCATCTCCAAGGCCTGCAACGGGGAGCTGCTTGTTAGATGTCTTTATGGTGTGCAGTGTGGTCAGCTTTACCACCGGCTGGCACAGCTGTTGGGGCTTCAATCCCGATAAAGGGTCAGTCCACGCCCTAGATTGGTTTTAAAATGGATACAAATATGAGCTAAGTGAGTCAGTCTCCCTGGACAAGAGCATCTACAAACAAATGCATCATCACAATAATTACCCTCCCCACCCGGACAGAGATGGCCCGGTGCTCGGCCAACTGCCTGCTCTGATTGGTCGAACAGCTGGTTACCAGGAGAGCAAACACAGAGGGATTACCCAGGAGGCCTGTGCTGCTGCTTATGGGCACAGTAAGTGTTGTACTTCTCAAAGCAGATGCACCAGCAGAGGTTACAAGGCTCTGCCCCGCACCACTTGCGTCCTTCACAATGTACACTGGTATTTTGGCACTATGACTGGCACTCTGAACTTGGGCTGGGCCACATCATGCCCGAGGGGCCCAGACAGTACGCATGCTGTTAGTTAAAAGGCCTAAAGTCAGTGTCAGCAAAAGAAGTCACCACAGCTACAACAGTCTTCTGTTTTGTATGACAAAAAAAAATGACTGAACCTGTTGTATTCTAAATTCACGTCCTAAATTAGTCGTTTAACTCCAGAGAGGATGTGATTCACATCCAATAAGCCGATACCATCAACTTTGTGAATGCAATTCAAGATTAGTTTCTACTGCCTTGTGAACGCTTTTGAAAGCATGTGCGAGCAAAGACAAAGTCCACAAAGAGAGTGATAATGAGCAGTTTATGAAACTTAATGTTTAACCATGACCTTTTACACATTTAGCATGTACAGAGCCCAGCTTGTGTTCTGTTATGCTTCTTCATAACTATAGTCTAAGGCACTATAGTCTTTTGTGCATGATTTAATCCTACCATACAGATATAGTGTAGAGGCACGGAATGCCCTGAACATAAACTGGGTAAATTGTGCCTATTTAAGATGCTTTTTAAGGCGTATGACAGGGAATCAAGTGCACACCAATTTCACACTGACCTCAGGGCAAATCCTTTGTTGATTCAGTGAAATGGAGCTAAATGGCACTACATTAGTAAAGGGATTTACTTCTTTTGTCATAATGGAAATTGTGCAAATGCCATTATCCTTATCAAGTGCAGGATCTGTTTCACTAAAGGGCTAATTAACCGAAAGATAAAAACCTTTGGTTTGATTACAACCTCTTAATCAGAAGAAAACAGATTAGATTATTTAGTCAATATTGTGAACATGTAGGGCTATTAACTGTGTGTGCCCAATCACTGAAGGCCGACAGAATACAACTGGCCTGCATATAACTTGATTTGCACTGCCAATGACTAATTCTTTTGATATTACTATTGTCATTCATCTATTCCGTTAAGAAAAGCCTATTTTCCTTCTGTTATTTTCAATAACAGGTTATTTAACTTAGTCTACAAAGGGTTGGTTACGTAGCCACCTGGTCAGCTAGCTAATGTTAGCTTTAATTAAGCAGCAGTATTAAAACTAGCCAGCTAGCCAAGGCCGGCTAATCTGTCAACTACCAGCTGGCCTAGCCTGCTAGCCAACAGTCAGTTAGCCACAGCTAGGTCAATGCTGGTTTACGCTTTATGCTGACGCAAACCGTTCATAATTAATAACTTTATCGTTACAGATGCACAGCTACTTGCTAAATAATTAAGTAATGAAAATGGTTCGGAGAATAGCGTGCAGGAACTGCAGACTAACGCTGGCGACATTTTAACCTGTGCCAGTCAATGTGTTTGTGGCTTTGTTGAATGACAGCTCGCTAGCCATGACAGAGACATTTTACGCCAACAGCTGCTGTACTGGTGGAATGGTGCTGTCGATTATCTAATGGAGACCGAATAACTTAATAAGCGTAAATAGCGTAAATTAGTGTTTATATTGCTTTAGAAGGTGGATTTAGCGGAGGGCAAGCGGATAAACGAAACGGTGAACAGGTCGCCAAATATTTTTTCATAGGATAGAGAAGACATCGGGAAGGCATGAATCGCCTCTGATTGGCTAGCAACATCAACGTTACTCGGTGTGTTCATTGGTTTGGTTTAGGAAAGAGGAGAGGGATTGGTTAGGATTAGGGTAACAATGTCAGGGTAAACCAATCAGAAGCAGAGTAAGGCGGCATATGCCTTCGCCATCCTGGAAAAAAAATACTCGCTAACAGGTCAAACAGCCCTTGCTAACGTTAGCTGACAAGCTAAGGTGCTAACTACCGTTGCTACAAGACAATCAAAAATGGCGTACTGCTGACTGTGCCAAATGGGTAGCTAAAGCCCTTCAACACAAAATTACTCACCCCAATAATAACGTTTTCTTCCCCTTGAAACTTGGGAATGTATTTGTCGCCTCTGACCACCTCGGAGTTGTTCAGGGGCCTAAAACGGCACATCACTTTGATGGTGCACTCCGCCGGGTCGGCCATCTTCCACGGTTTACGAATGGAAATTCACCAATAAAATTAAGGTATATCCTGGATCCCAGGAACGGCCGTGGGGGGCGAAAAGGGAGGCCGGGCCCCTCTATCCCAAATCTCAGGTTCTGGAAAGGGCGATAATCTGTCGGGCATTCAACAAATAAATCC
This sequence comes from Etheostoma cragini, assembly GCF_013103735.1. Lineage (NCBI taxonomy): Eukaryota > Metazoa > Chordata > Actinopteri > Perciformes > Percidae > Etheostoma > Etheostoma cragini. The sequence continues at coordinate 22,660,354 of NC_048418.1, read as the reverse complement.
TTGTTTTCCTCTCAAACACTTCCCGTCCAGTTAGGAAGCCATGATACCGGTGGATCAGCGGCTGGCCACCTCGCCCCTCCTGCTGCTGTGGATGTGGATCACAATGACGTCACCTCGGCACTCCCCTCCTCACTTGTCTTTTTTTGTTTGTTATTGTTCCCAGAATTATGATGGAGGTTTTCACCATACAATATATTCCAACATTTAGGTTTCTTAATTATTCTAATGTGTTGTGACAACATGGTTTCTAAATTGCAGGTAAAACTGTCAAAGTTGCATTAGCAGCAGCCTTAGTAGCCTATAACACAGGCTATTAGAGAAATACCTCCAAACTATAGGTACGTTTTTACCCCCCCCAAGGTAAACTTTTTTGGAATTCATATTTTTTATTAGAGTTTTGTTTGAATTCTATTCCATCAAAATGGAATAGAATCGGGACATGTTCCGAATCGTGCACCCATACGTGCCAAGTTGTATGCTTGTAGTTGGTTAAGTTCATATACATAAGGCAAGATTCTCAAAGTCCTTCCCAAATCTTTTTTGGGTTGCATTCAATTTGTACATCAATACATTAACCCAAATATAGTGAATGCACACTTACATTTTAAAGAATTATTTTCTGTAGCCCCTGAGTAAGTTTTACTGATGTCATTGTTTATGTATTGTGGTTGTATACATTATTCTGTATATTACTGTATATTTACTTTTCATAAATCATTTCATATCTATTTATTCACACTAGAATCTTTAATTCTGTCCGTTTGCAATGTTTATCAAAGTGTTTCTGTTGTTTTAATGAACTATTATTTTAATCTGTGATTATTATTATTTGCTTAAATACAATTTTGAGGTACTTTGTACCCTACTTGAGTATTTCCATTGTATGATACTCCACTACATTTGAGAGGAAAATATTGTAAATTAGTTTCAACCCTGATTGTAAAATATAATAAAAAAACAAAACAGAGGTTCAATTTTGGGTAGAAATGCAGAATATGTGATTGTAATCATTTATCACATTTTACAGCGTCCATTTTAGGCTCCTTTTCAGGTTCACAATTGTATTTTGAGGTTTTACCAGAATAATTTACATGGTTTCATTTTCCAAAAACACCATATTTTTGTTGTACTGCACATTTCTGCAGATCCTGTTTTCACCCTGTGTGTTTAGGTCTTAGTTTTAGCTACATAGTGAGAAATCTCACTTTTATACTATCTTTGTTGGGAGTTGCACATGCTCAGTAGCTCGGTAAGATCACATCAGCTAGATAACTCTTTCTCCAGCTGTGGTCAGTCCAAGGCAGGATTAGCTGGGAGACTTCTTCCAGATGAGGGACGCTTGTGGAATACCTGCAGAACAGGGACAGGAAGTAGTTCTTTTGGAGATTATGGTCAACTAGTGTGTGTTGTAGCAGTGTTTTGCCATTGAGAAAGAGCTAGCATGCTACGGTTAGCAACCTTGTCTTGGCTAGTGACGTAGAAGCCGTGCAGATGTTGAACAGCTCCCTCGGCAACTGAAAGCAGAGAAACCGTGTCTGACTCAAAACAGCATGGATAGTTTTCCAAGTTTGTATGCATGTGGAAGCACCAGAGACACAAAATAACACCCCAAATCCCAGAAAAATATTTTGTTTTCATAATATGGGCACTTTAAACTTGTTAATCCCCAAATGCCCATTTGAAAGTACATCAATACATAAAGCATGATTTGTGTACAGGCTTTGTTATATTGTGTTTTCCAGAATGCCAAATATGTTTGTTATTTATTACAGGGAAAATGTGTGTGAAATGAAACAAGAAATTCCATTTGAAGTTCACTCTAAAAAACGCCTTCTTATATTTGAATGTTTCAAGTGTGATACAGCTTCAATGAAGCAACGACACATTGTAGGATGTCCCACAGGGTGGGAGACATGTAGTATGTGAGCTACTTTCAGGAACATATAAGGGAATTGTTATAAACCCTGGAGCTATTGTTATACACCCAAATGAGGATATTACTGTAACCTAGGACTCAGCTGTCTTTAAGAGAGGGAGCTGCAGCTGTGAAACCTCCTCTTAAATAAATTGCATCATGTATGTCTGACCTCTCTCAACAGATGCCGTAATGGAGCAAATGCCCCGGCAAACCACAAGTGGCTGAACCCATTTTCCTGCCACTCCCTGAAACAGTGAGGGACATCCTTTTGCATGTTGCAATGCTTAGCTAATCCAAATACCAGTTCTACTGGCCTTCTACTGGGAGAGAAAGGGTGTGGTGTGTCTGGGTGAGCTAACAGGGTAGTCTGCTTGTCCCAAAGCCCACACAGTGTACATCTTCTATGGGACTGGTAGAATAAATGGGAGGGTTGTGCAGTAATATGAGCTGGATAAGGTATTCTGTGTAACATATTCTGATATTTCTGGTTTAGAAAGAGAAAAAACAGTTGGCCTCTATCTTTCATCAATTTCTTTCATTCATTTTTTAGTCAAGACTTAACCCTTGTGTTGTCTTCCCGTCAACTATGTAAATGGACTGTATTTATGTGGCCCTTTTCTAGTCTTAACAACTACTCAAAGCGCTTTTACATCATACAGGAACCATTCACCATTCACATACATTCATGCACTGTGGCCTAGGCTGCCGTACAAGGTGACACCTGCTCATCAGATAAACACTCACACACATTCACACTCCGATGGCACAGCATCGGGGCCAACTCTGGGTTCAGTGTCTTGCCCAAGGACATGGTAATACCATGGGCCAGGGATTGAACCACCAACCATCCACTTGGCAGGTAACCACTCCCCCACTGAGCCACAGCCACCCAACTATGAAAAAAAATGTTTTGGTCGCTTTTTTTCAACATTATTACCGTTTCTTTACCCCTTTTGGCAACACTTTATAATAACCATCATATATAGATGGTAAATTAATAGTTAATTAATCTTTAGTTAATCATCATTTAACTGTTAAGAAACAGTCAGTTTACTGTTAACAAACAATTTAATTATAGTAACTACTGTTAACTAATTTTAAATTAACAGTTTATTAATTATCATTTAATTGTTAGGAAACAGTCAGTTTACTGTTAACAAACAATTAAATTATAATTGATAATGGTCATAATTATTAGTTGTGCTTTGTTGGTCTGTTAACCGTCTATAAACAGTGTCTGGATGGTTATTATAAAGTTGCAACAGAGGACTATAATACCTTGTTAAATAGTTAATAAATACTTTGTAAACCATCTATAAGAATTTTTGGAATGCCTATTACAAAGGTGCAACTGGTGGGTGGTTTAAAACAATTAGTTTATTATAATTACGTTTTTAAAGCATCAAATTACTTTATGTGGTACACTTAAAGCTTTTATTAGTGGTACACAAAATTTGTGCACTGATAATATAGTCTGATCAGTAAATTGAACCAATTTGTGAAGAAAGTAATTGTCATGCAACAATGTACCGCAGATGATCACGGGGAGACAAGAACAAAGGGATTACTAAAACAAAGTTAGTACAAAAACTTAGCATACAAAATATAATAATCTATATACTGGGGTAGGGGTACTTAAGAGACCACAATAACAATAAAAGAAACAAAGCGATTAACATCCTAAGCTCCAGAAACTTGACATAATTTGACTTCTATTTATATTGCTTAGCAATATCGTGGAGCAGGCGTCCTAGTGGACCATTATGGTGTTTTTACCCAACCATTCATTCCACTCAATCAAATTCAAATGGTCGCTGAGCAGATGCTCGGACATACCCCTATTTATCCTGTAATTTAAGTAGCCAAATGATTGACAAGTTTATTTTTATGAACTGTTGTGTACTTTTTCAGTCAGAAGCCGAATAGAGATCATCAACAGATACAAGAGGGTGTTGAGGGGATACAACCATGGCATGAAATTGGGAGAAGCATGTGCACATGCTGGAGTGACAGAGCTTGACAGTGACATCTAAAGCGGCGATTGCAGAGCTTGCCATATCCTCCCCCACAAAAGTTTGAAGAACTAATGGCAGAATACACCAAACTACATAAGATAGCTGACTTCCTCAGTAGATGTGAAGACAACATTAACAACGATCCAAAAGTAAGGGCCAATATAGCTAAAAATAAATTGGTGGGTAAGCTCATACCCTCCAATAACAGGGAGCACAAGTACTCAGTTGGGAAGCTGAGTGGAGTGATGTTGAAATTGTAATGTTCAAAAAGGACTGTGCAATTTAAAAGGTTTGTGCATGTCCATTTATTTTTAATGCAAGGTCATTTTTCTATTTAAATTTTAGACCACACTGTAAAATTAGATTTGCACCAATACCACTTTTTTCAATAAAGCATGGAAAACTTACTAATGGCACTTTATTTGATGTTTTAATACATATAAAGTTTCAGTAAGTAACTATAATTGAAATTTTTCTAATAAAGGTTTTATTAGTAATCTGCTGTGTTTTTTATATCCCACCCTGACTTGCAGGTGCCTTTTTCATTTATATATATTTGTTTTTTTGTGTAAAATTTAATAAAGGGCAAAACATTTCTCATTGAAAGAAGAAATTACTAATAACTATGAAAAACATCAATTGCAACTTTATGACCACCCATACACTGTTTACAGTTTACAGACCAACCTTTAGCAAAGTATTCATTATCTAAATAATGTCCATAGACGGTGGGTAAAATCATTTGTAATTGTTTTTTTCTGATTTGGAACCAGGGGTTCTTTTTAAGGTAACCAAAAAAGTAACTAGTATTATTTTTCCACATCTCACAGTGTGCAAAACTATAATACATCATTAGAAATCAGTCATGCATAAGCATTTCATGATGAATCCTTTGGTGTGCTATGCGATTGTTTAATATATCACCATCTTCTATGTGTTTCTGCTTTGTCACACAAAAAAGGAAGACAGTTGAGGATTTAATTGTGCGGCATTGCAGAGAGCATGGGTTACAAATGCATTATGTGTATTTCCAGACAGGAAGTAGATCCACTCTTAAAGGTGCTCTAAGCGATGTTGGGTGAGGTTACTTCTTGTTGATGTCTAAAGTATTTTAAAACAACACGAGACCAGCTCGCCCCTCCATCCTCCTCATCCCGTCCCCTCCCCTTCCCTTCTGTGCTTCCACGCACTAACCCCCCACCCCCAAATCCTGGAACACTGGAACACTCTGTATGCTTTGTGGTGCAGGTGGGCAGAGTTGGTTTTTTGTTGCCATGTCTGGCACCTGGGCTGTCAGAGATCGCGTTTTTTACAGTGTGTTCTGGGGACAGGCAGCTAGCAGATAGTGAGGAGATATTTGCTGTATGTGACAAGAAAGGCTGTAGCCTAAAATACATGTGACATCGTTTAGAGCACCTTTAACAAGAGTCCAAACTTCTCTCATGTTTATATAAGGAATAAACAGCACATAACTAAAATAGAATGATATGAGAAAGTTAAAAAAAGATTGTACTTTATACAAGTAATCAGGACACTTTAAGACTGATTTGAATCAAATGGTGAGAGAGCAAGTAAGTGATGAATGACTAAAAATCACTTGAAAAGGAAAGGAAAGGGAATGCAGGAATAGTACAGAGTAATACTTGACTTAAGAATAACTGACAGTTTAGGGATGCTTCTGCTAAGAGGTTAGAATTATACAATTCTGACTAAAGGATCAATTAAAGGCCCCAAACAAGCATGTAACTTATGTAATAAATGACCTAATGTGACTTTGCAGGTCACACTAAGAAGTCACTGCAGACGTCCTCAGTTCAACCGTGGTTTCCTCCTCTCCTATGGCTCTTCTCTTCCAGGCTGGATCTTCAGCAGGACGACAAAGTACAGACAAACGCTGGAACATAGGAACAAACAACAGCAGTGAGATTACACACTAGCACAATCATTACACACTACTCCAATTATTAGGAAAATTACATAAGAGATTTTGGGCCATATTTAACACTCTTGGGACATGTTCATTGACCAGTACCAAAAAAACAGCTGCAATAATCTGCTGTAGCCGGTATTGCAGTTGACTTACCAACTGTCGAGTCAGATTCAAGTCTCAGGTCTCCAGTGTTCGATTCCAAGTCCCAGTCACTAAAGAAGACTGTGAGTCCAAGTTGAGTTACCATTACCAGCATTCAAGTCCAAGTCTTCTCATTATTTGAAGAAAAAATTGAAGTTTTTTTGAAAGAGTATTGAGTTAAAGTTGACATATTCCAGTCTGTGATTATCCAGGAACATATGGATACGATGTGTCCGCCTACTTTTATGTGTAATATGTCATACAATTTTGATATAGAATATTGATTTTTCTTTAGACTGTTTAATGCATGCACGGCGTGTGTCCTCCACCTGCGACTGTAATTCATTTTGGCCGTGTGCCCCCTACTACATGTTCACATTTGGAAGATGCAGAGGGATGCAACCCGGGTCGTGAAATTTGCCTTCACGGAGTTTACATCCATTGCTGGCATTGAGCTAATATTTAAAGGAGAATTCCGGTCAATTCCAACACGTAGCTCTGTTGTTTGTAAATTTGGAGTGATGTCAGTAGAGAGAAAAATGAAACCAATCGGTGCTGTCTACACCGAGTTATCCTCCTGCTAGAGTTAGCACCCAACAAGCTTAAACAGGGCAAGTTTTAAACATGTTTTTAGACTCTTAACATGTTCAAAATGTCATTACCAGTGCCTACCCATGTGCAGAGATTCCTTCTGAGTGAACACATTCCGAGTCATCAGTGGGAGTCCAAGTCATGATTTTAGAGTCCAAGTCAAGTCAAGAATCCAGAAACTTGAGTACCACATCACTGACTACAGCATACTGTTTAAACTGATGGACACTGACCTCTCTGAAGGTTCCTGCTGTGAAACACATCTGTCCAGCTGCACACAGTGGCACCATGAGAACAGAAGAGAGGGTCATGGTCCATCCTAGAGCGTACGCCCAGTCAGGGTAAACGTACCAGTTGTTAAACTTGAGGGCTTTGTAATCCACCAGGTACAGGATAAAGCTGGTCTGTAGAATAGTGGGGTTGGGTAAGACAAATACAACATTGATGTTATGCATCATTTGTTGTCCCAAAAGATAGTTTAGTAGTTGCAAAAGCCAGAGTCGGGGAGTAGTTCAGCAACATGGCATCATGACTTCTCATAAATATACCCGCCAACGTTTTTTAGCCAAGTGGCGTGTTATCTGTACACATTTTGAGCTATCCGCATGTATGTTTCTGCTGTATACAGCGGGCGTAGACAAACACGCCACTTGGCGTGTAAACGGCACTTGCCGTGTTATCGCGAGAAGAAAGATTTAGTGTGAGAAGAAAGCTACGGTTTAGGAAAAGAATAACGGGTAGGGTTTAGCAAAAGAAGAACAGGTTGGGTTTAGCAAAAGAAGAACAGGTTGGGTTTATTAAAAGAAGAACAGGTTGGGTTTAGGAAAAGAAGAACGGGGGTTGGGTTTAGAATTAAAAGAACAGGTTGGGTTTAGCAAAAGAAGAACAGGTTGGGTTTAAGAAAAAAAAAACGGGGGTTGGTTTTAGGAAAAGAAGAACGGGGTTAGGTTTAGGAAAAGAAGAACGGGGGTTGTGTTTAGGAAAAGAAGAACTGGGGTTTAGGAAAAGAAGAACGGGGTTGGGTTCAGGAAAAGAAGAACGGGGTTGGGTTTAGGAAAAGAAAAATTGGGTTGGGTTTAGGAAAAGAAGAACGGGGGTTGGGTTAAGGAAAAGAAGAACAGGTTGGGTTTAGGAAAAGAACAGGTTGGGTTTAGGAAAAGAAGAATGGGGGTTGGGTTTCGGATAAGAAGAACAGGGTTGGGTTTAGGAAAAAAAGAACGGGGGTTGGATTTAGGAAAAGAAGAACAGGGGTTGGGTTTAAGAAAAGAAGAACGGGGTTGGGTTTAGGAAAAGAAGAACGGGGGTTGGGTTTAGGAAAAGAAGAACAGGTTGGGTTAAGGAAAATAAGAAGGGGTATGGGTTTAGAAAAAGAAGAACAGGGTTTTCTTTAGGAAAAGAAGAACAGGGTTGGCTTTAGTTAAAGAAAAAAGCAACGGTTGCGTTTAGGAAACGTCACATGCGGGAAGAGAAAACGTGACACCATGACCTCAATGGAGGCCAAACGGCATTGATATACACGTTAAAAAGTGAGTATGCGTCTTGATACCAAACCAACAATGGCAAACCGATTGGCGTTTCATACATCAGTCTAGATCTGCGGATGCTAGAAAGTGAAAATATTAAATTCACACAAAACAATCCAGCAAGTTCAGAGGCAAAACATCTCGCTTCTGGTCAAGTTGTAAGAATGTAATAGCATGGGTTGCCGCTAAGAAACATGTCTGACTCACCAGTGTCAGCAGAGGAATGAAGTATTTCCAGCAGAGTTTAAAGAAAACTGATGGTCTCTGTCCTGTCATGTCCTCTATGATGTTGGATAAGCGGTCAGCACCTGATGGAAGACCAAATGGTCAATTTAGTCAATATTACTGTCCTCAGACACACCATTGGGATCCAGTCATCTGGAGGATCTGTTAAAGCGATTAAAACATTTGCTCTCATTCAGCTGATGTGATTGCTCAGAACAAAGCTATCGGTTCTTTTTATAGTATAGTTAACATTTTCAATTTAGTAATATATATTCTTTTTATTAATGTAGAGCTAATGCTTGTTAGCAACAAACTTTTGCAACATTTACGTATGGTGTGTGCACTCAAACTACTGCACGTGTCCCAACGGAATACATCGGTGCAGATCAGAGAATATGCAGGAAACTTTATTTCAGATGGAATACTTGAAACTATGCGAGCGTCGCCTGCTACATAGACCAGCACCTTAGCCAGCGGTGTCGCCCGATGCCTCTAAAAGGGTAAGGGGACATCAACGGCAATGTGCGTTAAGTGGAAACACTGAATGAGGGCAAGACTTCCAGCTAGGTGGAAAGCTAACGCTAGACGGCCACCTGTCCAAACCATCCTGCTTGCAAGTGAATCATTAGACAACAAACTGGACCACATCCAACTTCAACAAAACTCCCAACAAGAGTTTAGAGACTTTTTTGTTTTTGTTTTTGTTGAAACATGGCTGAACAACAGTGCACCGGACTCAGCTATCAAGCTACCACGCCTTCTAGCCTCCCACCAGATGCTGCTCTAGTGGGTAAGACTCGTGGAGGTGGGCTGTGTTAACACGGACACGGATTGGTGCAGAAGTGGGGGGCTTTTATCGATCTATATAACTACTGCTAACTGCTGGGGGAGTTTGGGATTGGTAAATGCAAACCTTTGTGCTTTCCACGCTAATTCACGGCTGTGTTTACGTCACTCCAAGCGCTGATGCTACCATTGCGTTAGCTGAACTTATCGAATCAAGTGCATTCTGGGATTTGGTGTCTTTCATCCACATGAGCAAAAAACACATTTTCTGGCTTTTCTCAGCCTAGAAGATACCAATTTAAATTTTGTTTTCACTTTTCTTCCTCATAAGTGACCCAATTTAAAGGTATATTCATCTTTCCAACTGTGAAATATCCCTTTAATAACTGAGCCTCTTTTATAAAGTTAATTAGATGCATTTCTTCTTTTTCTTAAGATTCAAATCTTCAGTAAACCAATGTGTTTGGAACTGGAAGACAGGGTCAGGAACGGAGAACGTAGAGGAGTAATACATAGTTGATTTAGTCTTTTTTAAAGGATTGCTGACAATAGTAAAAAATATAAGTAATTTGACTCACCAAATACCCAGCCCACTGCCAGGCATTCACAAACAGCCACGAAATTCTGGCTGACTCTGGTACAGCCATAGAAGTCAATGAGTTGGAATATGTAAATTCCTCCCTAAAGCAAGAAAATGTACATAAACATGTAACTTGTATGACTTTTCATTGTTTTTAAACAAATATGTTTACTTTTTTAAATGTGTTTTCATAAAAAAAGCTTCATAAATATTTGTGTTCACCTCAGTAACCAAGGTAAGATGTATGAGGAAGCTGGATACACAGATGGCGAGGACAAACATCTTGTGCCTGATTGGTACACGAAACCACTTTGGAAACAAATCGGTCACCGTGGTGATAAAGCTCTCCACTATCACAAACTGGGGACAGAATAAAATAAATAAAATAAAAGAATAAAATAAAACCTCTATCATATGTCAATAGGTAATGCGACAAATGGTATTACATGTGTGTCAACAGTCAGCAGAATGAGCATCAGGAAGAAGCAGACAGTCCAGAACTGTGGAAAAGGCATCATAGCTGTTGCCTGAGGGTAAGCAAGGAAGGCCAAACTTGGACCTGTGAAGTGAACGAGGAAAGACGTGATACCATTAAGCTATATACAATTTGAATGTTACTTTGTAGAACACTGGCTTCAACTTTGGATGAATTAAACCTAATGACCTAAACACTGCATATGATGAAATCTTTAAATATACTTTACCTGACTCGACCACAGTGTCAACAGTAACACCCTGTTTCTGAGCCATGAATCCAAGTACAGAGAAGACAACAAATCCAGCAACAAAACTGGTCCCACTGTTCAGCAGACAGAGCCAAAAGCAGTCCCTAGAGGCCACAGATAGACAAAAAGTCTCTTGTCAAAAGTCAAACATTCCTACATTCCATGATATATGACTTACATACTTATATACGTACATGTAACAGTTGTTGTTGTACTCATTATAGCTGCCCAGGATATGCAGAGTCCCTGAACTCAGGCTGTAGGAGAAAAATATTTGAGATCCTGCTTCTATCCAGACCTGCAATGTAAGAAAAGTAGTGTAGTGCAGTGCCAGTGGAAAATATGTTTTGAACGGGTCGATTCCTTAGCCTGGGGTATTTCTGCTTGTAGAGTTCTTCAAAAACAAATTGTACCCCAAAATTAGGATCCCAAACCAATTAATATGCATCTCCACCGTATAGCTTACTACTGACTTACAGTGTAGGCTACGTCTAGGGTGACCAAACGTCCTCTTTTCTCCGGACATGTCCACGTTTTACCTACTGGGGCGTCCGGGGGGGGGGTTATAAATTAATGAAGATGTCCGGTTTTCACTGTTTTTAATGGGAACCCAACACAATAAAGTATCTAAATTAAGGCTGTAATATGAATAAAACATAATCCATGCCAGATCGTCCAACCCTGTCTGAAACCTCCTTTCTGATATGAAAATAGAATTTGACAACCATACCCACCTAATGCTGCAACAGATGGTTTGTAAACACAGAACTGTGGATGTATATTATCAACAGAACCATCTAAGGAGCTGTCATTGGAAAAAAGCCAGGCACTTTCCAAAATTACCTAGCAGGTGATTGGATGAACAATCTGTCTATCACATTGTTTTGATAAAACAGTCGCCAATACCCAAGTAATTCAAAAGTGGGGATTCAAATAAACTGGTCACCTCCAAGTTAGCCAGGCGGTTCAGGTCTGGATACAGGTAGTAATAGATCCCTTCCCAAGCTCCAGGTAGAGTCAAGCCTCTGATCAGCAGTGTCAGGAGCATCACATAGGGGAATGTGGCTGTAAAATACACTACCTTAAATGAAAAGAAAGTTGTTTAAGAAAAGTAATCACTAAATTTTGATGATTACATGCACCACAAATACAGAAAGTATGTCAAACCAGTCCGAGTCCCTAATACATGGGTCATCTATAGCAGTTCAGTGACTTTGGAGAGCAAAGGTGTGTAGAAGCAGGGTTAGTTGGGAGACTTCTTCTATACAAGGGCACTTGCGGAATACCTGCAGAACCAGGACATGGAAGTAAATCTTTTGGAGATTATGGTAAACTAGTGGGTGTTGTTGCAGTGTTTTGCTATTGACCATCAACCTCTGAGTCTGCTTAACGCTGACATAAAAATCTTTGCAAAGCTCCTAGCCCGTTGTTTTGAGTCCCATATTGCAAAATAAGTGTACTCCGACCAAACAAGATTCATACAAAAAAGACCACATTCCTCTTTTACCTTAACATCAGCACTCAAGCCGTACGGTGTCCCCTGTTTTTTATTTTTGGGCCCTAGGACGCGTTCTCCGTCTCATTGTATTGTTTGTAATTGTGTGTCACAGTTTGTGTTTCTTAAATATATTTAAAATATAGGTAAAATCTATCAATGTACATGATTTATGAATTTCCTGACCCAAATAGTCTCAGAAACCATGTAATATGCAGCACTGTGGGCAAAACCATTAAAAAGTTAATTTCCAGCTTGGCTGGTGGCAACCATTTTGGATATAGGGCTCTCACAAAATGTCCCCACATTTATGTGAGGGATATCCCAGCAAAGTTCTTTAAACTTTATAGATGACAATTCCAGTGAGAGACAAACCTTTACGCTCCATGGTCAAGGAAGTGCTATAGATGACCCAACTATACAGCAGACTTAGTTAGAGAGCGTGTACTGTACTGTACCCCACGCCCATCAGGTAATTAGGGGAGTTGTTTACTAAGACCAGCGCCATGCAGAAGAGAGAAAAGTTGGGAACAAAGAACCAAGCCGGCTAGCCTGGGATAACTAACTTCTTGCAATATGAGATTTGCTCCGCAAGTCCGTCTGGCCAGGAGCCCATTCAAGCCCATTTCCCAAATTGAGGCACCAATCACAACAGTTGAGGCGGGCCTTATGCGATGACGATAGCGCAACGACGTTGAAGCAGATTTTAAACATAAAAAAGATGTTTGGCTGGCTTCAAATCAGCTATCACATTTGTTTTAAGCGTTTTTAACATTTCCTTTTTGTTAAAAACCGAGCAATGAGCAACACTCAAAGCCTTCAAATCTAAAACAGATGTCGTGGCCTTGCCGAAGGAATTCGGCAACAGTCTGATATATCAGCATACGTCATCTCCTTTATCACTCTCATTGGTTTTAGGTCAATCCAATTGCATCCAAAGGCATTTGAGTGGGGTCCGTTGGTGAAGCCCCTTTGGAAATGAGCGGTGAATGAGCCTTCCCCAGACCAGTCAACAAGCAGGCTAAGAGCAGGCTACATCATTGTGGCGTCTGAGAGCCATCAAATCAATGATTTAGTCAAAGTCAAAGTCAAAGTCTGCTTTATTGTCAATTTCTTCACATGTCAAAACATTCAAGTAAGCAATATGAAAAGTAAAAATAAGAAGACATATACAATGAAGAAAATAAGAGCAGCAAAATTTAAGTTCAAAAATGTGCAATTATGCATACAATAGACAGTCAATATAACATAATAGTACAAGTCAGGCGGTAGAATATTGCCAGTTATGTAAGAGCAGCAGAAATGTGTTCAGAAGTGTTTTCAGGACAACAGGACAACAACGACAAGTTGCAAAGCGTGCAAGTGGAGTAGTGCAGATGGAATAGTTCAAGGCAGCCATTTTGGGTCCAAAGTCCAGGATGTTATGTAACTGAAGGTAGAGGGGGGAGATGGGGGAAAGAGTTCAGCATCCAAACAGCCTGATGTATGAAGCTGTTGGTGAGTCTGGTGGTGTGGGAGTGCAGGCTTCTGTACCTCTTCCCAGAGGGCAGTTGATCAAACAAATTGTGAGCGGGGTGACTTGCATCACTCGCAATTGTGGTTGCCTTGCGGGTGAGATGGTAGGTGTAATTCTCCTTCAGGGAGGGGAGTGAAGCACCAATAATCTTTCCAACTGTGTTTACTATGCGCCGCAGGGCTTTCCTGTTGTATTCAGTGCAGCTTCCGCCACACAAAGCAATACAGCTGAAGAGGATGCTCTCAATGGTGCCTCGGGAGAATGTGGTCATGATGGCTGGTGGAGCACTTACTCGCCTGAGTTTCCGCAGGAAGTACAGGCGGCGCTGAGCTTTCTTTGCCAGTGATGCAGTGTTGGTGGTCCGGGGAGGTCTTTGCTGATGTGCACCCCCAGAAATTTAGTGCTGCTCACTCTCTCCACCACAGCACCATCGATGGTCAGTGGCAGGTGTTGGATGTGACCTCTCCGGAAGTCAACAACAATCTCCTTAGTCTTGCTGATATTCAGCAGGACGGGGCGGTTTGGGGCGGGCCAAACCATCACCATCACCAGAAGCCTCTGCCAAGTTCAATGGCGCTATCTCCAAAAGTCCATATTGCCCTGTAGATGTCCTCAGGCCTGGACTCTTTGTGATTGTGGGAAATTTTAAGCAGATACGACAACGTACACTGTAGGTACAGGCACTTTCTCCTTCATCGCTAAACACTCAAAATGGCCGCCATGCCATGCCCACACCGTTTGACATAAACTTTTTCTTTTAATAACTTTTCATCGTTTTTAGATAACACAGACCAAGTTTGAAGCTGAACTGATGACATCTCTAGGAGGAGTTTGTTAAAGTATAGCACCTTGTCTTTCAGGCCTACTTCCTGTTGCCATTAAAGGGAGCTGTGACTTTGAGCCAATGGCGGTGTGTATAAGTAGTCAGGGGCGGACACTGAGGAATCGTGAAAAGTTTCGAGTCAATCAGACCATGTAAGCTCAAGTTACACCCACTTCCTGTTTCGGTGGCAAATTGCACAAAATGGCTGCCCCGCCACGCCCATGCCTTATAACGAAAAGTTTTTCTTTTAATACATTTTCATTGTTAACATGTTAAGATGACACAGACCAAGTTTGAAGTTGATCGGATGAAAGCTCTAGGAAGAGTTTGTTAAAGTACGACATGTAGAAATGGTCAAAATCGCACAAATTTTGCACTTTCAATACAAAATGGCGGACTTCCTGTTGAGTTTAGGGTGGGGCTGCAATGGAGTTTTATGTCCGTCCTCCCATGCTACATATGTGTACCAAGTGTTCAATTTTCTTAACTTTTTAGGGGGCGCTAGCAAGCCCCTTTTGTGCGCCCAGTCCCGAAACCATGAAAATACGTACATTTTCACCAGACTTGATGCGACCGCCAAATGTGGTGAGTTTTTGAATATGATAAGTCCTTCAAAAAGGCAATTAATTCGACGGAAAAAGAAGGAAAGAATAATAATTCCTGCAGTTTCAATAGGGCCTTCGCCGCTTCTGCGCTCGGGCCCTAATTATTTCCACTGACCTTTCCAGAAGATCTGACACCTTTCCATATGCTGAAGTAGCAGATCACCCAGCAGGCCAGAAGACACAAAGCAAGCTCCCATCTCACACTGCCCAGCTCCTCAATGCCACCCGACATGCCCAGCACACGCCGCCTGAGGAGAGGGGGAATTGAACAAGTGCACATGTGGCTGAAGAGGGACATGGGAAGTAAGGATGTGTAATATGGTAAAAATTACTCAGTTTACTTACTGACAATTTGACATTAAATTGAACCACAACAGCCGTTGGAAATATTGAAAATGTTACTTGAAGAATCACAATGTAGCGTAGCATGAAATCATACTGATACGATATTTTACATTTAATTATGGCTCTATAAAAGATGAATAAATTAAACTCACTCCCAGAACTCAGTTGCAGCAGAGGTGGTGTTGGTCAGGTTTGCAGTCACATTAGATGAAGGTAAAGTCTGTAGACCACGGCAGTTAGCTGGGATTGGGAACACACACAGATTTAATGAGGACAAGAGACTATGTAGGGGTTATGTGAAGGTCTTTGTGTGTTGTTTAGATGTCAACCTAACAACCAACGTTTTGTATTTTTCATTCACTAAAAGCCATGGTTTGTTGTGAACATGGAGTTAAGATACTCTCTGACTTTTTTCCCCCAAGCTTTAACAACTTAATGCACCATTAATTTTCTTTGCAAAAACCTCTTTGGAGAGCATAGGTATATGTTAGGAGATAACATAGACACAGGCTAGTTACTGGTAACTAACAAACTACTTAATATTATTAATTAAACTTAAATAGCTACTGTAAGTTGAAACTGCCTGTAAGTTTATACTGTACTGTTCGGTAATTCCTCTACTATGCGACAGTTAGTCACGTGGTCGTGACACCATTGTTAGCCTATTTTTTATTAAAATCTCTGCTATGTAGCCATAACTTTCGGTTACTTAACATAACCTTGATTTTTTTATAACAGATGGAGGTGTTTCACTGTGGGAATCGCTTCGGCGTGACTAAGTATGGAAGCTCCAATGACACCACATCCGTCTGTGACAGACAGGTTGAACTGTGCTGGAGCCACGCTCCCGCATATAATCACTGTAGACCGGCTCTTTACAAATCGTTCAAGATGGGTTTCTTTCCGTGTCTCTGCAAGTAGGGACATGTTGGTGAAACACCTCACTCTGTTATCAAAGAACAGGGGTTACGTTAAGTAACCTAAAGTTCTTTTTCTAACTTCGTTTGGTGTTTCACTGTGGGAGATATAGACCACTCTCGGATTGTCTAAATCTCCCGAAACCAAATAACAGAACCGAGAGTTACACCAACCCGGGTACCGTCACCTCCAGCACAGCCTGTGCCAGGCACGGTCCGGTAGCCTAGCTTGCTGCCGCACAACTTTCTGCCACTGAAACACCCCTGAAAAGGGCCAATAAAGTGGCCAGGCCTCTTTTTGAATGAGCTCTCAGACCTTGAGGAGCCGGCAAACCTTCACACTCATAGGCCAATAAGATGGCCTCTACAATCCAGTGGGACAGCCTCTGGCGGGACAATGGCTTACCCCTGTGGGGAGTAAGGACACAAACAGCTGATCAGGTTTTCTGAAAGCAGCCGTCCGACTCACATACAAATGCAGGGCCCGGACAGGGCCCAATATGTGAAGCTTTTTCTCCTCTCCTGAGCAGAAAGGAGGCTAGTGGAAAGCCCAGAGCTCCACTGAGGGGCCCCTGTAGGCTGACTCCACCACCTTAGGCACAAATGCTGGGTTGGGTCTCAAACAGACTTTAGAGAGCCCTGGGGCAAACTGCATACAGGTTGGCTGAACAGACCAAGCCTGTAAGTCACTAACTCGTTCTGGCAGGCCTGATGCATTCAGGTTCCCCCTCTCACGGGCCAAGTCCAGAGCGCTATGCGGTTTGGGTGGGGGTGGTAAATTTCCCCGCCCGCTTGGGAGAGAAGGTCTCTGCTCCCACCAGGAGCAGTATTATCTCTGCCAACCAAAGCTTGGATGGCCACCACGGCGCTATCAGGATTAGCAACAGGCCCTGCCCTCTCACCGTTGCCAGAGTAGCGGAGATAAGACTGAGGGGGGGAAATGCATAGAATAGCAAGTTTGGCCACGGGTGAGCTAGAGAATCCACATCCAGCACTGCATTTACTTCTGACAGAGAGAATAACATTGGACACTGTGTGTTTTCTTGCTAGGCAAAGAGATCTGTGGCTGCCTGAACGTATCTCCGCCACTTGTGGGTGGTGAATCCATCCTCCGTACAGAGGATTCCCCCGTAACAGGAGATCTGCACCCCTGTTTAAAACGCCTGGCACGTGTGTTGCTCAAAGAGACAGCAGTCTTCCACTGCTCCACTAAATCACCATTTTGCAATCTAACTTGTGTGGCTGCAGTGAGTGAATGCCGCCCTGGCGGTTGATGTATACAACCACTGTGTAATTTTCTGTTTGCACCAAAACATGACAGATTCTGCCAGAAAAGGTAATTGACACCATTCAGAGCACAAGAGCCGCGTCCACCCACTCTCTTTACAGCGGAAAGTGGCTGGTTGTTGAGGAGTGGTGCGAACGTAGGGATACAATCCCCTTTCAGTGTTCTGTGGTGGACCTGCTGTGTTTCTTGCAGTACATGATGGATGAAGGAAAAGCTTTCTCCACAATTAAGGTGTACTTGAACTTGGAAGTTCTACAGACTCAATGTTTGCGGACCGTCCTAGGCACAGGTGTGACTATTGGTCAATGTTATTTGGCTTCGGGAGATTTAGGCAATCCGGGAGTGGTCTATATCCACCATAGTTAAAGTCAAAGTTAAACAAAAGCACTTTACGTAACCCCGGTACTTTGATAACAGAGTGAGGTCTTTTACCAACATGTCCGTCCTTGGAGAGACATGGAAAGAAACCTATCTGGAATGATTTGTAAGGAGCCGGTTGACTGTGATTATATGGGGAGTTGTGGCCCCAGCACAGTTTGACTTCTCTGTCATAGACAGACGTGGTGTCATTGGAGCTTAACTAATCAGTCACAACGAGGCAGTTCCCATAGTGAAACACCTCACTCTGTTATCTAAGAACCGGGGTTACGATTAGTAACCTAAAGATTTTAAAAGGGACGCCGATGTTGTCGGCTTTCTTCTCAAAAGCTAATCTGCCTATTGTTGACTAACTATACCATGGCAGTGCATAACGCTAGATCGACGTCTAGGATACCTTTCCTCACGTCAATGATGAAAAAGGATTGTCTACCTTGTAACATAAACATCACATGTGTCGTGATTTCCCTGGCAGACAACTCACGTCATGTAACACAAACCAGCTACAGCTAGAACAGCTGCTTGTAACCATGGAGATACCATGAGCTAATTTTGGTTTAATTGACATTGTTTCTACTGCTCATATTGGCTATAATACTTTATATTAAGAACACAGAGCTCTATTGCTCCTCTGCTATGCTGTAAACATTGCCTCCCACTATTAATCTTGAACAATATACAGAATAACAATAGCACTGATACTTTAGTAACATTAGCTTGAATATGTTTGTATAGCTGATCTTAGCAATGAAATGTTACCAAAATAACATAACTCTCAAAGGAACTCTTACGAACGCTAATTTAAATGCGCTCAGAATTGAGAGGCCTACAAAGTAATATTGAGTTGGTTGTCATATACAGTTTCACCGCTAGATGGGAGAAATTCTTGAACGTGAAAATGTATGTAAGTCTGACCCGTGTTCCAGGTGTTGTCACAGCTGACCCAGGGCAGCTTGGATCTGAATGAGAACACCAGGTAGAAGAGAGCCCAAGCTTCAATTAAAATGTAGATGAAGCCACAGAGTGTTATCGTCAGTTGTCCAAATCCAATTCCTACAGTAGAAATACAAACCACAGTTTTGAACACGTGTTGAGGCATGGAACAATAGCAAAAAAGCTTGAATTAGTGTTTAAGAACATTGTAATTTAATGGATCGGTATAATGGAGTTATGTATACTGTGGTGTGGGCTTTTTCTCCCCTTTCTGCCCATTTTACTTTAACTCACCTTGAGCCAGTGGACACACTTTCCTCCAAGAAGTGATGAATCCTTCCTGGCTGTATTGACCAAATGAAGTCTCCAACAGGAACAGAGGTATCCCACACACCACAGCTAACAGACAGTATGGCACCAGAAAGGCCCCTATGCACATTATATAGAGATACTTAGTGTATGCCCACAGAAATTACATGTTCAGTTTGTGTAATCAGCTTTTTATTAAATGTAGACGTTGTATGACTCACCTCCACCGTTCTTGTAGCAAAGGTACGGAAATCTCCACACGTTGCCCAGGCCGACCACATTTCCTGCAACAACCAGAATATATTCTGTTTTGCTGGCCCACTGTCCTCTTTCTGTAGCACTTATCTGATTTTCTCTTTTTCTTCTGTGTCCGTCCATCCTGCCATCCAAGGACTTCATCCGTTGTATGGGGAGTCTTCCGAATACTAAAACGTTTTTTCTTATATCATGTATCTTTACCTTATTTGACTATTTATTGCTGTTTGCCAGAGCCGGAGGGAACTACTTAAAGGGTGTCTGTTTAAATATATCTATTTAAAGAGACTTTGTTTAAGTATATGCAAACTGATCTTTGCTGCTCTCAGTATGTGTGTCTTTTCATAATTAGTCCACATCAACGGCTGCCCAATTTGGGGCCCGTGGGCCATGTTTGGCCCATCCTCTTATTATAAACGTAATGATCACAAAACGTAGATTTTGTGCAGTTAAAAAGTTTTCTGAGTTTAACAGCACAGTGCTGGTAAACTTCTCATTTAAATTACAGACATACGTTTTGTCCACAGAGAATGGAAAAAATTACTTTATTCTTTAACATCAACATTTAATTTTGGCCCGTGGCCTTCCATCCAGATACAGTGGATGAATATGAATATGAATTTGGGCATCTCTGGTCTACATCCTGCTCTGAACCCAACAATAATTCAATAGAAACATAAAACCAGTCATTCTAGTGTTTAGGTCTAATTTTAAGTAGACCTTGAAGAGCCATTTTGTACCTGTCTGCTTTGAAAGTGCCAGAGTAGCTCTTAAATTAAACGTGATTTTCATATTCCTAATTTGACTATATTCTGATCTTTACCCAGAACTGTTACTAAATACAAAACCAGCTCCAGTGTGTGTTTTGTAAGTGCCAGAGGCGCTCTTATATTAAAACACCCACAGTGTCAAAATCATTTAAATATTGAGCCATTATGTTGAAAATTGTTTAGCCTACTTTTTTGAGTAGCGTCTCACTCTCCACACCACTGTCTTTGTTTAAAAAGCCAAGTCCTGAGTAGGTCAATGTTGTCAGACACTTTTATTAACAATCTGAGCCTGTCAGAAGCAAACAAAATCCTTTTTTGTTGGACAAAAAGCAAGGCTCCAGAATTGTCCCATTAGGTTACACCTGTTTGTGTACGGGTGGAGCAAATGCAGCAGTATGGCTGAGACTGGATGAGGTAGGGGAAGGGGACAAAGCTTTAAGGCACCGCAAGGGTTTGTTTGGCACTCCAATGCCGTTATGATGATTGCCCTAGAGTGTCATGTGTAAATCTTTCTGTTTGACTCCCCCCC